>NC_048898.1:10701337-10996876 GCF_011077185.1 Oxyura jamaicensis
GAGAGAAAGAGAGAAAGAGAGAAAGAGAGAAAGAGAGAAAGAGAGAAGGGAGGGAGGGAGGGAGGGAGGGAGGCAGGGAGGGAGGCAGGGAGGGAGGCAGGGAGGGAGGGAAGGAAGGATTAAACTGGAAATCAACTTTCTCAAATCCACAGATCAATCACCTGAGCTGATGTATTTCAGCTAGCAGTTCTTAAGTACAGAGTTTGCACCAGTAATTTCTTTTTTATTAAGGCATCGTGTGATGTAACTCTGAAAATTGTGTTCATATGAGATTGCTCCTTCTTTCAAAGGGGAATCAGACACATTTAGCTTCCTTCATATCACACTTGTGCATAGCAAACTTTGTGGAAGGGCATACTTTCTAATTTTGTACATAAATGTGGTATGTTCCATATCTTCATCACAGCAGGATTCACAGCATGACCCTAACAATCCATTGTCTATTTTAACAGGTACTACAAATATGAGTGGAGAGACTTTAAAAATTGAGCTTAAAACTGACTTCTAGTATGCTCTAAACTCACACTTCGTGTGTGCAGAAGATGCACAACTAAGCTTTCACAATGTTGCCAATAATCCTGTGAAAAGTGTCTTAGACACCTATTTTCCACATGTGGGTTCTTCCTGTTCAGTGTTTGAAGATGTTACTTACATGAAAGTTCAAACTATGTGAATTGTAACAAACATTTCAGCCTCATTTTATGCTGAAAGGGCCTGAATTACTCCAAAAGCTATATTAATTCAGTAAAGGTATATATGCATTAACCCTTTACTCCAGTAAATACATTTTGTTTTATAATATATTGGAAAAGTACTACTTAGAAGTTTGTCTGTCCTATCTTAACACCTGTAGGAGACAAATAGGAAAAGCAATCTCAGTATAGCAATATGCACGTCCACCAATGTTGGTGTTTAACACCTACAGGAGTGACACTCATACATGTTTTTTCCAGTGGTGAAACAGATGTCTGGAATACCTGTCTTTCAAACAAGAAACTTCTTATCCACCATTGTGAAAAAAAAGTTTTTGTGTTTTTTTTTTTTGTTTTGTTTTGTTTTTTAACCCCTAATTCTCTCCAGCTCTGCAAACGTTGTCTGTTGCTGTCAACTGGGAACCTGGAGTTAAAGGAAGACAATTCTATTTATTTTCAGAAGACAGCTTTTCAAAGCAAACAATATTGTTTTTATCTATGACCCCTGGAAGCTCAGTGAGGGCCTGATACAGCAGACAGAATCAAGACTGGTTGGTCATTGTGGTCAGGAATCACAATGGCATGTTTAAGGAAGAATGACACATTATATTTGCACGAATATGGAAAGAACAGTGTAAATCTAACTATGAATAAACAAGGACAGGTGCCTTGAGTTTCACAGGGGTGGTTTACTTCTGAATAGTCAGCCAGCTGACACAGCTCTAAATGCGTTTGTCCGTTGACAATAAAAAAAGACTGAAAAGTAGTAAGCAATTAAGCAGTGACAATCAAACATCTTCTTCAGAGTGGGAAAATGGAACAAATGCAAATCTACACCTTTGGAAGAATTCAACGATTTTTCCATTTCCTTAAGTAACATAAATCAACATTTCTCCATTAGGCTTTGCTGAACGCACCAGTTTATGCCAGAGGATGTCTCTTTGATCCAACTAAAGCAAATCAAAAGACCTGAAATATTGAGTATTAGTAGTGATGTACCTGTGTAGTCAATAATAGCTTTATAGCACATATGATGAACAATAACTTAGGCTGCTCATATTATTTCTGCAAAAGAAAAGCCTGAAATTGTTCTTCAGTCCATTTTTCATACTTTAATGCTTCAATCTTTGATTGTTTCTAACATTATCTTCCCATTGTTATCTCCTGAGTCCTAAAAAGATTAGTTGAGTGGACAATTCATTATTTTTAAATTGCCAACGCTTCTAGGAAGCACTGATTTCAAAGCCCAGAAGCTTCTTCAGAATAAAAATAAATAAACTCTCTTTGTATATACCCGATAGAATTAGGGTTTTCATATTTCAGTTGCTAGTAAATGATTTCAATCCCTTCTTGGAAAAAGCAATCAATTCTTTATTCTTATGAGGAAAATATTTATTCACCAAGCTTCAGCACTTAAAACAAAACAAAAAAAATCCAGTACATATAGGCTGTCCTTTCAGGAAGACATACCAACAAAGAGGTAATTCTGGGCTATCCAAATGTTTTCTATTCAACATCTCACACCACATCTACCAGAAAGTACCAGGAAGTAAACTAAGTATGAAAACAAAACAAAATAAAAACCAAAATAAACAAACAAAACAATCCATCTCACAGCATTTTCCCTGAATCACGCAAGAGATTTGTCACAAATTGTTTTCTTTTAATGCAGCTGCTGTTGAAGAATTTGTAATGTAAAGATGAGAATACCCCCCAAAAAACAGAATTTAGTCAGAATTTGAGTTCTTGACGAAAAGCAATAATGCCTAAGAAAGCTGTATTTTTTTCCCTTTTTTTTTTTTAGTGAGAATAAGGGTCTTCAAGTCAAAGAAATAGCAAAAAGAATAATAATAATTAAAAAAAAAAAACACATTCAACACTGTCACTTGACTCTGAATTCACAAAAGTTTTTGTATCATTTTCCTTTTTATAGAAATCTAAATAGTAAATAATATTTATTCGAATTAGCTCATGAATGCATGTGTAAGTATGTCTTGCAACCCCTAATGGTGAGGAGAAATGACACTTCTTAACGTGACATAGGAAAGAAAACAAATCCTTTGGATAAGTATGAATAACAAGTGTACATTATTATTTAAAATGAACAATAATTGAACTTTCCACATACACTCCACTGGAAAAACAACAGCACCCAGTTTATCTGCTTTTCCCTGTGAACTCTATCCCGCCCATCAGAGCTGAAAGTAAAAAGCTGGAATAATCTACAAACATCACCTCCTGCCTGACAGTTGAGGGTGACTATTATACTGTGTGCCGTGACCCTCCCAGCTCTTCCAGAATAATTAGGAAGGTGACAGTTCAGTACATGGTTGCAAATTGCCAAGAAATACCAACCTGCTGCAACAAATTATACTGGCAATTCAATAGGCTGCAGTAATCCTCCCCAGCTTTAACTCCACTGGAGGATTTGAACATGCTAAATGATCTTATCTAGCCTCTGGCATTTGAGCATTTACCACAAACTTGTTACTTATTACTGTAAATGTGCTTCTCTCGGTGTTTGATAGCTCTACTACAGCCAACTCTAAATAATATTTAATCTTAGCCATGCTTAGCTTTTAATGCTTCAGTCCAATGCAGATGAGAGGAGATTAGGTCAGTATTCAGTTTCTCCTGCAGGAAGATTTTTAAAATGCCTTGGGGAAAAGACAAAACACATCACTTCATTGTTTTCCGACGGAAAACTGAGCTTCTGGCTGCCAGGCTCTCAGGGCTTCTCTGGGGAGCCCTGCAGGATGCGGGCCAGCTGAATGACTGCCACCCCGCTCAGGGCAGAGCCTACCCAACATGTTTGGTACAGCAGCCCTCTGAAGCAAAGGATGCCTGGGATTCCCTTTATGCTTCAGACTGTCAGGAAGTGTCCCTGGTCCTCCTGAGAGCTGAAGCCGCTCTGCTGCATGCGAGCTGCTGTGAAGCTCCTGCAACCCTTCAGCAGTCAGCCTTGAGCCAGGGCGGACATTCAGGCCACCTGCCATGGAGCAGAGAGCACAGCTTGCCTTCAATCCCGAGGTCCTTAGGACTCCCAGCTCTGAATAAGGGAATCTGAAAAACCCAGGGCCCCAGCTCCAGGACAGCCTGCTGTCAGCAAGGCTGGCACAGCAGGACCGAATTCAGAGATCAGCATTCTCCACAAACCCACCTGGCAGTTTCCAGCAGAGCTGTGAGCGAGTACCAGCAGAAATATGTCCAACTTCTTGACAGCCTTTTTCTGAGAAAATTCTCTCGCTTGCCTCAGGAAGCAAAGTGTTTGCAGAAACTTATTTGCTCTACTACCAGTGTCTCAAAACAAACACAGAGTTTGCATCACTTCACTGGTCCGTGCATGAATTTGCACTGAGATAAATGTCAACAATGCAGCCATGCTTTACGTAAAGACATGTTTCAGACACCAATATGCCCCAGGACACGCTATTCACATATAGCTCACACAGGCTGGAGCCAACATCGTACTCTGGTTTGCAAAGGCCCTCATTTACCTGAGATACAAAACAAAGGTAAGAACTGTTGCTGATCAGGATACATCTGAGATTTATTACATGTGCTGGAGCAGACTCCCCTTGGGTGACTTGCCACAGATCCAGTGACAATCCCCTAAGAGTTTATCCCTGCATCTTAGGGACTGTTCACAGCTTGAATTCTTGATATGTAAACTATCCTCATTAGTGCCTCAGATGTTCCCATTTGCCCATGGGAAATGTCATAGCTTTGCTGGTTTTTACTAGAGATCCAGAAAAAGGACAGTGGCTTCAGCAGCACAATCATTACTGATGTCACTGGGGAAAAGATTTTTCTTTAAAGTTAATATCACAGTTCCTCACATGTAGGATAGGAAAACCTTAAGATCTGATTCCCAGCAGAAACTAAACAGCATTATTAAAGAGGTAACTACAAAGAAAGAAAATAATTTCTGAACCATGGTCTCACAAAAGAGCACAAAATGAAGCATTACAGAATTATTGCAATTGGGACTGAATGGACCCGTTGGATTTTTGGAACGAGTTGGGTGCAAAACACCAGCAAGAAGCTGTTGTCATATTCTTGGATTCTAAATATGCTGTCCTTGGGAGAGAGTTCAGATTTTTTTGGCACAGCAAATCACAGAGACAAAATTACAGCTTATTTTCACCTAAAGATAACAACAGGCCCACTCAGGTGCTTGATATTTACTTGGAAACAAGTGGTTTTGTTTTGTTTTCAGTTCAGGACAGAATGCTCATTGCTATGTCGTAAGTCCACAGTACTGTAAATTTTGATGGTGACATTCTATTGTATTCCTAATCCCTACACCTGGCAGCAGCTATCTGAAGAATCAGATCCGCAGTACTTCTGGGCACAGGAAAGCACTCAGGCATGTGTCGAAAGCTCATTCAATCAATGGGACAAAGTGTGTTCTTTCTATTAAGTACAACCTATCCTTATTAGAGATGCTTTCCTGACCTGGAGCCCTAATTACTCTTTTTCTTCTCTGAAGGTTGTTTCTAAGCCTGTCTTCTTTCATGAGAATGAAGACAGCAAGGACATAGAAACTCTTGGATTCACACCTTTAAAAAGCTCACTTCACTCACCACAATCCCAACAGGAATTAAAGGTCATAAACTTATTCAATCCAAAAAAAATAAAAAAAAAAAAAGGAAAAAATTGTGGCAGGAAATTATCACACACTGTTACTCTCTTGTTGCCTATAAAAGAGTAAGGATTATTTCTCCATAAGCACCACTGTCATTACAACTCCCACTGAATATTTTTTTAAGCATGAAGAAACACAATGCCATTAAAATTGATATGCCACTTTTGATTAACACACATGGAATTTTTAAGAAGCAATCTAGCTTTATTGTCAACTGTGCTTATATAATTATATTTGACAGGTATCTGATGTTGTCATAAAGATAGTTCTTTACTATTAATATTTTCTTGTTTTATGAAGACCACAAAGAACTGAGAGAATCTCTCTTATTTCTAAATATAGCTGAAGGATACCATTCTCCCCTAGCTGGCTGAGGCTCATACCTTTAATTTGCTCTGCACATTGTTCAGGACTCTTAATGACAGCAGCTGATAGAAGTAGGAAATGATGCTCATGATCTCATAGTCTTTGTGAATTTGCAAAAAGATTAATGACAGTAATTGGCTCTCTTATTTGTCCTTTACAATAGGTGCATAAAACAATGGCTGTCCTCAAACTGAAAAAATAGAGCAGTCAACATTTATATTCTAGCATCATAAATTAAAGGCGTTTCTGCTTAAGAAACACCAAGGAGTGCAATAGTTTTCCAATAGCATTGGAAAAGGAAACAGGAATCATCTTTCACTCTGATATGTGAGATATCATTTATCTAGTGCAGACAGCTTTGAAGTCTCATGATAGGTCAAGAGGCAAAAAAGTGTTTTAAAAAGGGGAGTTTGCAATACAATGCAGTTAGAAATTAAATATATCAGCAGAACATACAGAGTTTCAATCTCCCAAGTCAGAATGCTTCAAGAGGATGAAGCATTAGCAGACACAGAGTTTTTCATTCCCCAGTTTTGGAGACTACTTTAACTGCAGTCTGGTCATCATCACAGAAGGATGACTACCAGTGCATTAAATATTTTAAATCTGTTAAAGTTGGCTTGCTAACTGATCTGCATCTCATTCCACATCCTGAATCATTCATGAAAGGTACATTTCTTCATGATTTCAATGATTGCAGTCATACATGAGTAGACTGATTAATTCATCTTCTTCCCAACATCTCTAGTTCCATTTTTGCAGCTGGGGGTAGATGCCAGCAGTATAACCTTCCTGTCTGGGTACCCTTCCTCTTATTCATGGAATGAGAGCTTGTAAATATTTCATGTACTTCATCCACTGCACATTTATAAAAGGAGTAAAAGAGGAAGGACAAGGAAAGCCAAGTGAGATTAAATAAACCGGTGGGCAGAGATGCTACTGTGACATTACCTTTCCATCAATATAACAACGAGCAGAATTTGGTGGCATTCTTTCAGAATTGTAGATCAGTTTTCCTTAATAGAAACAAATATGGCTGCTGGCCTCTAAAAGTTTCATAATTTGCTTATCCAGCTTTTTGAAAAAATCTTTTTAAAACAGAAGAACAACAGTGAGCTTGTGGACATTTGGCCCATCAAGCGCACTGTCAATCAACCACAGAGATACAAGTGAACAGCCCTGTATCGGTCTTTGTTCAAGAGGGCTTTGCTTTCTGGAAAGCAGAGGAAGGAGCATTTAATTAGTTGCTCTGCTCATTATTCATACATTAATAAAGCCACTTGAAAGGTATAGTTTCATTACTCATTGACATCAAATTTCAAAGGCCCTGTTCTCTCCTATGAATTCAAATTAATTGCGCAAAGGTAAATCAGCAACTTTGCACCGAGGAAGCTACAGGAACTGCCCTTGCTTTGTGCTACACAGCCACACTCAAATCCCAGTCCCACAGTCTGCAAAATAACAAGTAACATGCTGACTCTAGCTGGTAATCAAACTACATAAACAAACACTGAGTTTTTCAGCATTTGTCCCGTTACAGAGGGATAAGGAGGGGGATTCCATCCACAGTTTCCTCAGCTTTAATCACCATCCCAGGAAGAGAAAGACATTAGCAAGCTGGCAGCAGGGGACAGAGAGAGGCATGCAGACGAAGTCACTGCATGCAGACCTCCTAGGAGTCGCACTTTGCTGCAGGCTTTCTCCATGGAAACCCAGCAGCACCAGTCTTGTGACAGTACACATCCCAGACTCAGGAGACTGTGGTGATTTCTCTGCACACTAAGACAATTCTATTTTATCATCTTTAAGCAAGTTTTTATCATGACAAAATAATATGAAAGGTAAGACACATAGGCTTTCATTTCCTGTTTTGTTCTCAAAGGGTTATTTTCAATAAGAGAATGTGGAAAAATATTATTCCAAACTAATGCTAATGCACTATTACTGAGTTCATGGAAAAATCATGATGGAGTCAATAAAAATCAAGTAAATGAACTTCTTGCAGCTAATCCAACTGGGCTGTTCCCACATGGTGAGTAGGAGAAAGATCCACCCCTCATTACCTTAATGAAAATAGTGACAATTTTTAAATTAAATATGTGAGCAACCTGCATAAAATACACTAAATATGCTCACACAAACTAGCTTAAAAAGATAAATTTCACGATCGTACATTTTTCCCCCAGTGTGATTCACTCAGTACAGCTGACTGAACAATTCTGTTAATGTGTGAGCTGAATAACCCATTTGATTGTCCTGACACTTTTGAATGAGATATGTAATTTTTTCACATCACTCACCCAGCTGTTCTGGTGAACACCACGTAGCTATTTGCATATTCCAGGATGAAAAATTACAACTCTAGTTCTTAAAGCATATTAATAGACATGCACTGAAGGTGACAAGAACTTTGAATCTCTATAAAAACATTATTAAAAAAGCTAAATATGATTCTATGCAAACCTTCAACTCCTCCTGAATTTTTTCCTCCTCCAATTTGGCAGCTTTCCGATCTTCTATTTCTATTTTCCATTTTTCTGCCACTATTCTGGCTTTTTCTTGAGCCATAGCATCCCGGAATTTCTTTGTAATTTCAGCTTCTTTTTGTCTCCTTCAAAAAATAATTTGAAAATAAAAATAATTTAAGACACTGTTTTTTTTCTAAATTGGGGATCGAATTTTAGTCAGTAACAGATCACCGGTTGCAACATATAATTAGCATAAGACATCATGGAAATATACAAGGAAAGAATCAAACTGTATTTAACAGGAGACCTAGCATGAACTGAATTTGAGGAAACCATCCAGAAAGGAGACATTTTCAATTTTTGATAAGTGACCAATTAATATAGCATCGTCTAAATTAGAGAAATACTTCTTGGATGTTTTGTATTCATACCCTATGTTTTTCGTTCCCTGGCTGAAAACATAGATTTTCCTGTCAGTCTAGCAAACCATGATCAGGAATTTATTGTCTCTCAAATATCAATGATAACACCTGCCAAATTCTAACACTAGAGTGTTTATTAGTACTGACAACCTAAAGAGAACACAGAGCACAGGTTGAAGCTTTTAATCCCTGCTTAAGTATGCAATCACCATAAACAAGAATAATCTGATATGAAAAGGAATAATACAGAATAATACAGAATAATCAGATATTTAAAGTGTCACTTTTGAGCACTGTGCTACAAAAGGAAGTGCAAGAGACAGGTGGCCTACTTCCCAACAACATCAGGCTTCAAAGCAATTTTGAATTGCTCCCAAAGCTGGAAGAAGCCTTGCTGGAAACACCAGCATGTCACTTTTTGTAATCAGTTTCTGAACTGCTGGGATAAGAACTAATACAAACAATATGCACATGGAAACAATTGCAAAAAGGGTTCAATGTACAAAATCCCCATTGTGGGCACAGATGTGTGCTGCAACAAATATTTCTAATTTAATCATCTCAAAACCAGATTGTTTCATTTTTATTTATTGACATCCTGGCCAATGGTTTAGCAAAATTCCCCAAAAGAAAAAACATTTGCCTTTTTTTGGTGAAAGAAAATTTCTGTTTTTCAATATTCAATTAAAATAAAATTCAATTTTTCACATGCTTAAAAATTGTTGAAACAAGTGAACGAAATGTTCACAAGACATATTTATCAGTTTTTACCCACCATTACCTGACACCTTCCTACAAGGCCATTATCTCCATTATGCCAAGTGAACCCTGTATTCAGATTCTTAAATCCTCACCATAGCTCCTCTGCCTCCTTCTGTGCTTGTTGCCTGGCTCGTTCTGCTATTAGCTCCTCTGATATCTGGTCATATGGCTTGTCGCCTGGGGCTTCTCCCATAACCCAGACCCAGACCTCACCATCCTTCCCACGCAGCCACTGCACATGTTTGCCATCACCTGCAACAGCCACCAGAAGAAGAAGAAGAAGAAAAAAAAAAAAAAAAAAAAAAAAAAAACATAAGTACTAGCTCAAACTCTTTCATAAACATAGATGAATAGACAGGAAATCTGTAATTTAGAAACATTAAGCTTGCAATTTACAATTCAGAGCAAAACATCACCAAGAGGTTGGATGAAATCTTCAGAATTGCCCAACCCACCAGAAAGGGCTTGTACTCATCAGACTGTATAATCTTTAAAGGCCCATTGTTCCACAAAAATATATTTATATATTAATTTTCAAACATGTTCCCAGAATTTAGATATTATTTTTCATTGCTGAAAGTGTACTTTTTTCTTGCTTAATTCAGCAAGGGATGAACAAAGGGAATGGAAAAGAGATGGAAAGAAAAATATCCAATGACATTATGCATCTAGCAGTGCTTCAGCACACAGAAAATTAGGAGCGTCAAGAACATACAGACTTCAACTGCACAACCGCACAATAAACTAAACTCAAAATAAAATAAAATAAATACAGGAATTTCCTGCTCCCATTGTATGAAGGAGGAACTTCAGAAAGCATGTGCACTCATAGTGCACAACTCAACTCCAGAAGCTTTTCTGTTCTAGTAGGCAATTGATAGGGATTACGTTTCTGGTTCAGTTTTCATAGAAGAGACCATGCAAAAATCTATTGTTACTGTGTTGACAGAGTAATTTTAAAACACCAAGAAACTTGTGTGTTCCTTACAAAATAGATGTTTGGTGAGCCTTCATGTCCAAGAGTCAGCTAAAGGCTTCCAGCTGACTACAAGGAGCACTAAATCAGATCTTGTATAAATACATTTTAAGTCATATATACTACCTGACGTTTGTATATTTAACTCAGATACTTACATTCATTTTTGAGATTCATAGGAAGGAATCAGTGGAAGAACCTTTTACACATCCAATTTTGTTTTATTTCTTCCTAATATGTTGAAACTGTTCTTCACAAAAGGATATTCCACCACAAAGACTATTGCCAAGATAGACAACAAATTTATTTCAGAGAGCACAGACTGAAAGGCCACAAGGGATCAGCAGTTCATTGCACTTCCTCTATATTGCATTCCACGAGGTTTCACTCTGTTGCCCTCATATTTGAGGTCAGTAAATTGTGTGTGGCTACATATTATCTTCCAAAAGGCCTCCTTCCTCAACTGAAAACATGAAGAAATGGACAGTCCACCATTTTCCTAGCTAGTTTTTCTCCAACCATTCCAGTAGAAGTTAAAAGAAACCTGGTCCTAGCCTAATGGCTAGTCTGCACCTCCAGTCTTTTTACTTAGAATCACAGAATCATTCAGGTTGGAAAAGACCTCCAAGGTCATCTAGTCCAATATTTAACCTCGTACTGACAAGTCTACCACTAAACCATGCTACTAAGTTCTACATCTACAGGTTTCTTGAAGACCTCCAGGGATGGTGACTCAACCACTTCCCTGGGCAGCTTGTTCCAATGCCGCACAACCCTTTCAGTAATGAAATTTCTCCTAATATCCATTCTAAATCTCTCCTGGCACAACTTGAGGCCATTTCCCTCATCTTATCACTTGGTGCTTGTGAGAGGAGCCCAATCCTGTCCTTGTTAAAACCTCCTTTAGGGTAATTGTCAAGAACAATAAGGCCTGAGCCTTCTTTTCTCCAAGCAGCATAACCTCAGCTCCTTCAGCCACTCCTCCTAAGACTTGTTCTGGAAGGTCTGGAGACCCTTCACCAGCTTCGTTGCCTTTCTTTGTACACATCTTTCTCTGCTCACATCAACTTAGCTACTCTCACCACCTTCAGCTACTTGCCGTTATGCAACAGGACAATATCCAGATTAAGTTTCCTGATGTCCAATCAATAAGGTGTTTTTGACATCCCAGACTGAATAGAGAAAACTGCAGAAGGGAATGAAGCAGGGCTGTTGACAGCAGGCACTGCCAGCACCAACCTGCGTTCACAAGTGTTGGCAATACAAACCGAAGGCAATGAATATATCAGATCTCTCAATGAAAGCTGATACTCTACATCAAATTTGAAAATATGATTTATAAGAATTCCCTCTGTTGGACTTGTGGTACTGACTTCAAGGGTGGAAAAATTTAAGCTAATAATGTTTTCCTTCAATAACTCTCAAAAGCATTTGCTCTTTCACAGTCTATCAGATTACGTCTCAGGATATAAATGTGAATGCATTTTATTGTGGTTCCTATGCTGTACATTTCTGTGTTACAGTGTTAGTACAACATTTATGTTGTATTTTTTCTGATACAGCATTTGAAAACAGTCTACCAAGAATGGATTGGCCATATCAGTTTGTGCTCCCAAGGCTGTCACCTACTGCCCTTCAAGGTGAAGTATCTTGAGAAGTATTGAACAATTTCCCAGGAGGATTGATCCCATGTGAGAATTGACAGTTGTTGTATTAAAAGTGGCTGATGACCTCTTTCCTGGGAGAAACCTGAACATCCTACTCATTCCCCTTTATTTAGTGCTTTAAAGAAAACATCCCAAACAATTTAACTGTATCATAACACGCAGATACCAAACATTGCTACTGTTTCAAGACACCACTTCTCTCATTAATGACCTTACCAGATGAAAAGAGGGGAGAAAAAAAAAATCTCAGGTGAGTAGATATATTTTATCTTTGCCTTTTTTTTCCAGTTTTCCTGTGCCAAAGGATTATTAATATGTTTCTCAGAGACACAACTTATCCATTACTACCCAGCCTCTTAAAACAAATAGTTGATTTGCAGACATGTTTTAAGAAATTGTTCTCTTTCTTACTTTTAAAGCAATGGATCTCTCTTCTAAAGCTATAGACAGTAGACAGTAGTAAACTATTTTGAAAACATTAGTATAACATATTTTTAGTTCAGCACTAACTACTGTGTACTACAATAGAGTATACTGCTGTATATACATCCATAGTTCAAACTGAAAGATAAAAACACTATCAAACAATCTGGCAAATTAAAGCTTCAATATTAAACAGAAGGATCTCTGCGTGTACAATTTAAAAAAAAAAATCAGCTTGAGCATATTTACCTTTATTTACATTTTTCTTTAGAACAACAGAAACGTTTCCACATTCAACCACCCACTGTACTTTACTTCAAGGAATGACTCCCATGTAAAGCTTTCCTTAAACTACACCAGCTACACTCCCCATAAAGTTGGGCATGGGCTTTTCTGCACAACCTATCCATAAAACTTAGGAGTTTCTTAGCACAAAGTAATATTCAAAAATGATGAGTGGTCAGGAAAAGAAGTAACTCAGGGAGATCTGACACTGAAAATGGCATTCCTGCCATACGAGAGGCATCTGCAGCCTCGCAGTGTCACTGCCAGATCTTTTGGACCAACAATGCTGGGCATGCACTTTAAAACTGTAGAACCAATGGCAAGATACAAGCTGAGAGCACTGAGAATTTTTTTTCCTTAATATTTTTAGGAAACCAGCGTTGTCTGCTTTGCAACCATAGAATTACCACTATCAAGGACTAATTATAATAAAACAATTTCTGCTTTAAGATACCTTTCAAGTATACCATTTTTCTGAAAAAATAAGATACCCTGTTTATATATATTTCCAAATGAAACAACTTTGAAATATAAAAATTCAAATAAATCTAAAGAAAAATACAGGTCCTGACTAAATGCATTTGAAATCTAGGTGAGAAAGAGGCAAGGGAATCTCATTTTTCCTGTTCAGAAGCAGGCTTCTGAGCCCAGGAACAAAACCTAATTCAGAATCAGGAAATAAATTCACATCTCTTGAGTCCCAGTCTGGTGCCTTGACCACAAAAGTACTTCTCTTTTCCTGTAGAGACTGTGGCAGGCTGTGAATAGTTACAATTAGGAAGTAGTGGACGTCAAAATCAGTCTGGGCGGGAGAGGTGAAGTAAAAGCGTTGTAGAAACAAAAACTGCCTTATCAAGAAAATGTTCTCCATAATTTACAGGGTTGTTTTTCCATCTCTACCGTTCAGGCAAGCTATTTATTAGGTATAATGTTTTACCATGTTTTTGTCTAAAACAACACTGTAGCACCACAAGAAGGCAACATTACTTCTTGCCATCCTCTTCACTCCTATGTGAATGAGCACCTCTCAGGGAGCCCCCCCAAACCTACATCCACACAGCTTTAAGACCAGCAGATTTCTGTATGTTGCTACTTACACCAGACAAATGAAAAATCAAGTATCCTAAATATGCAGCACAAAGGGATCACAATGAAAACTTTCTTGGAGACCCACAACCTGCAGCAACAGTAACACAAAATTGCACATATAAACACAGATGCATACACACAATCAAAAATAATAGCAAATCATGTTTTCTATTTATTTGTATTTATACAGAGACCTCTGTAAAAGCAATGTACGTAGAAAACAAGGCCCTGGAGAGCAATAGTAAACTCAAGAGTCTCACCTGTAAGAGTTACTAGTCTCTATTAGCAGTACTACCAGCCTTGCACACACGCACACGCACACACACACGGAGCTGGGGTGTGAGCATGGGCTGTGCTGTAGGGCACCAGGGGCTGCCCTCGGCCTTTGGGCTACCCTCAGGGAATCCCTGGTGTAGGTAGCGTGTTGTTCCTGCCACGGCTGAGCAGTGCCAGAAAATATGACCACCACCAGCAGTGCTGGAGGAGAGAGAAAACCACCCCGTGAAGGTGCCTGGGAGGGGGATCCCGCTGCAGGCATTGCTTACACTAAATCAGGCTTCAGTTCGCATCAGCTCAGGCTTCCACGTTGTGACCAAGGCTTAAAACAAATGGAAGTACATAAAGGAGAGCTACGCCTTTGGTACTCTGCTAATTGGGACAGAGGAGCAGAACCATGGTTTGGGTTTGTCTGCCTTTTTTTTTTTTAATGAGAGTTTGGGGTTTTATCTGGCTTTATTTTCACACATGCTTCTAATTAAAAGTGCTTTAAAAATAGCAGTAATCAGAGCAAATGGAATATTGCTGGAGTCGGCTTCCTTCCTCCGAGATCATTCGTCATGGCTTTAATAGCTCCAGCAGCATCCCCGACAATTCCTGTTTGTGATCCATCTCCAGGGCTTTCAAGGGAACGGCTCCAAGCACCATTAGAGGCCTGATTTGGTGTCAAGCCTCCCAGCTGTGCTGTTACTTAGCCACAGGCTGCTGGCTCAGCCCAGCAAAACGCCGGGTGCCAGCAGTCCCCCTTTGCCTTTGCAGCACAGGGCTTGCTACAGGCCATGTCAAGTACAAATTCAGAAAATCAGAAGATCTCTGATTTATAATTTCAGGTACACGGAATGGCATTCAAAGTCTGCTTAAACTTTCTCAAAAAAACTCTCACAGGAGGGTCAGGCTGGATGTTAGGAAAAGGCTCTTCACCCAGAGGGTTGTTGGGCTCTGGGACAGGCTCCCCAGGGCAGCGGTCACGGCACTGAGCCTGACAGAGGCAAGAAGCACTTGGACAATGCTGATTTTTGGGTGGTCCTGTGTGGAGCGAGGAGCTGGACTCGATGATCCCTGTGAGTCCCTTCCAACTCAAGATATGGTATGATTCTATGAAAAAAGTCTGTTCTTTCCATGAACTCTCCTGTTTCTCTGAGGTTTGGCTTCCCACCATCATTCTCCCCCTTGGAAGCTACAGATCTCTGTGATAGCAATTGACTCTCCTTCCTCACTAGCTGGAAAGCTTTGTAGTCACATAAATATCCTGTGACCCAGTCTTTAGAAAGTCTTCCTTTTCTTTTCTCACCCTGCACTAGAAGAAAGCTCCTGAAACTTATTCTGCATTTGAAATAGGCTGCATGAGCATTCACTGCTGACATCAAGCTGATCAGCCTGATCTGCCTTTGTCATTCAGAGATAAATGCAGCTTGTGGGGTACTTTTGTTGTTGTTGTTCTTTAGGAATATAGTTCTGGTATGCTTTGGTCTAAGCACAATGTGTTTTACATGAGATTTTACTCTTGGCTTTCTGAATAAACAATTTTTATGTCTTCTTTAAGATAGAAGCTTGAATTTTCCTAGTCAGCAGGGTAGATGAGATTCCATTCAGAGTTTCAGGAGCTACAGGACATGTACTAGAAACACACTGATTGAGATGAAAATGAAGATGTTGTGAGCTTTAGGCTGTTCTCAGTTCCCTGAGCTTACCCCCTACATGTATTTTTTTATTTTTTTAAATAGAAACACACCAATATACACACAATTTCACTTATTTCTATGGAAAACCCGAGAACTATTACTGTGAATGTTTCTGAGACTGTTCAAATGACAAAATGCACTTTTCCAAACACTAACTGCTGTAAATTCATTAAAATACATATAGAATAATTAGGTGGTAATGATGAAAGCAATGAAAGCCACATAATCCCACAATAAACTGATCATCTACTATAATTAACTCTGCAGTCTGCCCTTGCTAATAGTCACAGGACCATGAACCCATCTCTTCCAAGAATATATTCAAAAAAATCAGTCACTTCAAACTAATCCTCAAGGCAACAACAAATTGTGGAAAAACTCTAAACTTCTCAAGCAGTCCTCCAACATTTCAGTTTACGCACTCTCCAGTTTCAACACTGTGTCGTGTGCCTTTCTGATTAAAGGAGGATTTGCAAGGGGAGAAAAATTCAGCTGATTTACATTAATATATCAACAAGAATTGCTGGATCTCAGCATTGCTGAAAAATCAGCCTTCATAGCTCTCCAGCTGCTTCCCAATCATATAACAAACTCAATCTTATGTTTATGGAATTACAGCCTGTTACCATGGAAATAATTACACTGCAATATACCCCTGCAGGATCAAATAAAGGAAGAGTGACTGCAAGAGAGCAAACATTAAGCAAGGAAACAGTTATTCAAATAAGACTATGGTAATTAACAAATGTGGCAAAGATAACTATACATGACACTCAAAGGTAAGTGGTTTTGCAGTATCAGATTGTGCATTTTCAAGGTTTGCATAGTGCAAACAAAACGACAACAAAACGAAGAAAAAAAAAAGCTAGCATTTATTTGGTCTCTATCTAGTATATCCCAAAGATCTTCTTGGCTCCATGGCCAAGGAGCACTGTAACACCTATTAATTTTATAATTAATACCCTTTTATAATTAATATCCCCTTAATTTTATAATTAATACCCTTTTATAATTAATATCCCCTTTCAACCAGGAGATAACATTCAGAACTTACTCTTAAAGACACTCTATGAACTACAGTCTAGTGGTAATCTCATCTGTCCATTTCATGTCCCTTTCACTATAAATGGTATAAAAATGCAGGTGCATAACAGATCGAAGTGGAACATTGTGAATTCATTCACATCGGTAGCATTCATTTGATTTATTTTTCATTCATTCAAAAAAAAGCTCTATCATAACACTATGGTTTCTGATTCCCATACTCAATTACCTTTTGTAAACAGTAAAAGCTATATGCAGGAGTTTTTACTTAGTTTTATCGAGGTTCACCCACCACTGGCCAATAAACAAAACCAAGTCTGCATGACTACTTCAAGGATGGATGGAAACTCAGAGCAGAAGGGTTCCCTGCCACAGAATGAACTGGTACCCGTGGATCGCCTGCTGCACCAGACTCCCCTACGTAATGCAGTGTGGCAGGTCTGCACTGACTCCTTTTGTCAGACACACAGGACCACCAAAGCAGGGAGAGCTATACTACTACAGTGACATCTTCTAGCACCACAGCGCAGGAGTGGATTTGAAGGTTAATGAACCATCACGAGTGTCTGGCTAAAACCACTGCTTAGTTGAATACTCAAGTTTTCTTAAGTCTTCCAAATCCTGCTATCAAAACCCAATGCCTCTGCTAAAAACTGGCAAAATCAGGAAGGAAATACTGAATTAGCTTGGGTGAATCCCACTCTCACCTTGGCTGCAGTGCTGCTCTCTTTCCATATCAAGTATTCATGAGCTTGCAACCAGTCACAACCTCATATCATTACCAGAGCACAAGTACGTACAAGAAAGCCTGCCTGCCACCACCGTGTCCCGACAGGCTCAGCAACACCATGCAGCAAAGATGCACAGGAATTGTCTCCATGCCAGTGACTCAATTAACCCAGTAGCCTCTCTCAGAACGCAGCTGATGCAGATGCTTCAGACAGTGGGAGTGCTGAGGACTGCACATGTGCAAGAGAAACCTTGGGTGAAATAAGGGCCAGGTAGTCAGCAGTATTCTGTGCTTTTTCTGCAAAATGGAGAAGTCAGCTGCAGGGCATAGGATGAGACTAAAAAGTACAGACTTATGGCTAATCCTGGGAGGGCCAAGAAGTCCCCCTAGATTTGTTCCATCTGGTGCATATTTAGGTCATATGGCGGTTGGGGGTCTCTTTCTAGCCCCAGCTTCAGAGAAGTGAGCAGTTTAGAAGCTGCTGTTCAAGCATACCTCAGTACACTGCCATATTCAGCACGAGCTCTGAGCAGCTGAGTTCTGGCCCCAAGGTATCTGCTACTAACAAAACCGCATCATATCAAAAGATGCTACACATGTTGTGAATGCTACATTAAAGCATTTCCAATTATTTCAAATTAGTTGGCTCAGTCCCCTAATTAAAATTATTCTAATATTCGCTTGTTACATTTTCAGTCATCTCTGAATTGAAAAGATGGGACTTTACAATTTTCAAGACCACATATGACCAAAAATTTCAGAAATACCCCATTCTGATGTTTTTGGTGAGACCTGTATCCAACGATACAGGACAAGAGACAACAGGAGCACATCTCTGTACTCTTTGCCAAGTATTGGCTAAGCATTACCAGGGCATGGAGAAGACTTAGTATAAATGAGGAATACATTTCTGAGTTCAGAAATGTAGTAAAATGTCACAGTACACCCACTCACCCTTACATGCGCACACTGGAACACACACGCATGTGCCTTCACACGACAGTGATGTATCCTCCAACTATCCCATTGTGATATCTGAAATACTTGCTTTCAAATCATTTCATCTATTCTCCAATGATTTTCTGACACAAATGTCATTTAGATAAAGAAATTACTGTTAGCCATGCTGTGATAAGCCTACCTAATTTTCTCCCAGCTACACTTGTTGAGGACGGGTAAATAACAGCGTTTACAAATAGCTCCTGTCTGAACATCACGAGCTGCAGTTCACAACAAGTAAATGTCAGAATATGTAGCAGCAGTCCAGCACTGTCTTCCCTACCACATGGCTGTCCTTCAGCTACCTAGTGCTCAATAGGTTTTGAAATCTCATTTTGGGTATTCTGACAGCTCTGGATGGTGCACGAGAGTCAAAATCCAACCTGGCAGCATCCTTCACTTAGTCCCAGCTCAGCTATCCTGGTTAAAGGGCTCCTGCCTAATCGCTTCAAGGTATTTCTTTGCAAATTGCAAAGCTGCCTGTCAGTCAACTGAGCAAATCCCAAAGGGATCCTGAACTTTTGAGGAGGCTTCCCTTAGTGATATTAGCACAACAAGAAAAGGCAATCTGGTTTATCACAGTGAAGATATGTCCCTGAAAGATCTGCCCAGCAGTAATTTTTAAACAAACT
The DNA here is from genome assembly GCF_011077185.1 of Oxyura jamaicensis. Classification (NCBI taxonomy): domain Eukaryota; kingdom Metazoa; phylum Chordata; class Aves; order Anseriformes; family Anatidae; genus Oxyura; species Oxyura jamaicensis. The sequence continues at coordinate 10,720,499 of NC_048898.1, forward strand.
GGAGACCAACCCCTCAATTCCAAGAACACTATTGGCTTTTGAAGCTCTTTCAGTTCAAGCCAGGAGTCATAATAAAAGCTAAAAATTTGTTTGCTTTTTGTAATTTTGAATAAATTCACTAAATACTGTCATTTCAGGAGGACCCAAACAATGCTGAAATTCTTCTAATATCTTTTAGGAAAAAGTACAAATGTAGGCTAGGTACAAACAGCAAAAATGTCAGAACAGTTCACTATTTCCTAAAGGAAATATTTCATTCTGAAGAAGTGATGTTTTATTTGTTTTTAAAAAGGGAATTAATTTTAAACTGTTATACAACCTGGAAACATTTAATTCACCCCCAAAATGAAATATTTTTTTTAATATTGGCACAATCTGATACAAATCCCAGTTTTGACCTTTTCTCAAGACACATGAACCAAGCAATCCAAATGTAAAAGCAGGCACAATTTGCAGTTACTGACGAAGGCTAATGTGATTTTCTTTAGACATGAGGACTAACACTAATCACACGTTACACAATTTGGGTTGCTAAACACTCTCAACAACTTGCATCATCTTAGTTCACGTTTGGAGCTTATTTTTGTTTTAAAAACAAAACTAAAACCAAAACAAACAAAAAAACAAGTGTCCTAGTGTTAATAGGACATTTACAGACAACCTCCATTCAGTGGCACTTCTGTAAAAATTGCTGTACATTATGGGTCTTTGCTAATTAGTTTCCAAACAGTTAAAAAGTTATCACACTGAGCAGCATTCCCTAAACATGTGGATGGTTTTTAAATCTAAAGCAAGGCCTTTTTTCTTATTATTTAGCCTGTGAATGCCACTTTTTTTTTCCCAACTCTGCACTTGTGATTTCTGTAAGACAACACATCTAAGCCTTGCACATGGTAAGTTGCTTACACGACGCAGCTTTCTGTGTTTCAGATCAGAAGGACTTCCGAGACTCACATGACATGGAAGTACTCCATCCTGAAGAAGTACACAGAGGCACGCTGGAGCGGGGTGGCCCTGACAGTCTGCAGCAGCCAAGGCATCTCCGGCTGCGAGCACTTCACCAACCAGCTCCAAATCCCACTCTTAAGAGACAGTGCCAGGAGCCCTCTCAGGTATGTGTAACTGCTCCTCACCTCAGGTGAACCCCAGTATTTTCAGGGATTTAACTCAACTGAAATTCCAAATGATTTGGACATGTGTTTCACAGAAACTTCTTGAAAGCTTACATGCGTTTGGAGCCTTCATTCTCAAGACACTGCAGAAAATCAGAATTGGATTCACCATCACCACAATATTTTGAAAAATCCACCTCTGTTTATTTGCTGCTGGGTTCGCACATAGAATAGCAGGTAAGTTCTTGAACTGATGGAGAATTGTACCAATTGGGGTACATGACTCCAGATCAAGCCCCAGAATTTTTCGAAGCATTTTTAATTAGAAAACTGCCCATTATTACCAATTCCTTTTGCTCTGTCTCACCCTATCCCATCCCAAAGAGGTGAGGTAAGAGTTTCATATGTAGCTATTCTAGCTATGAGGAAAATGGAAGGATTTGAAATAGTCCTTCAGAGGTAATTCAGAGTAAATTACTAAAAAATAATCATTTTATGCAAATGTTATTTCATATTCACAAACATACACATTTTTCTGTAAACTAGAAAATCACATATTCAGCTAGCAGATTGCTATGCTTGAGTGATCCTGAGATTCAGCACAGCATTAGGGCTAGATATTAAAATCTCACTTCTGTTTTCTACTATGTGTCAAGCTACACAAATCTTTAATTCTGTACTCCATAACGCTTCTATAAAGCCAATGTAATTTCTGACTTCAGCAAAATAATACCAGCACAAAACCTGTGCCATGCAGTGTCAAAAACAACATCTTGAAGGTGAAACTGTTCAAATCTCCCAGTCTCAAAGGGATAAAGAACATATAATTGTGGTGCTTCCAAATTTCCTGGTAGTCACTAATTTTGAACAGGAAAAAATACTGCATACTCTGTGTTGTGTAGCTGGGGGAGAACATTTAGATACTTGCTTATACGCCAATGGAAAGAAAAAACTGTAAAAAGGTTAAATTTCCAAAAAGAGTTGATGTTTAATGTATTTTAGGAAAAAAAAAAAAAAAAAAGAAAAAAAAAAACATAGGAAAGGGTTGTTACAGCCATCTGCTCTGACCATTTGAGTTATATAGGCAATGGAATTACACAGTAATTCCTGCATTATACCCCCAATTTCTGGTTGACTTACAGCACATTTTCTTGAATGTAGCTCCATTCTGAGACCATTTACCATTATATTATGGAACTGTATAACAGAAATCAGTCACACGTGTCTGTACAGTTAATGACCAGCATGCCTGGAAGATGGAAGTTATCTTTTTTAACTCACCCACATCAGATCCTGGAAGTCAAAATACATTTTGTAGAGCTTAGGGATATGGTTTAGTGGAGGACTTGTTAGTGTGAGGTCAGAGGTTGGACTCGGTGATCTTGGAGGTCTCTTCCAACCTAGACTATTCTGTGATTCTGTGATTTTCAGAGGAAGCAAATGCCTGGCTTTAATCCTCAAACTTTAATTCCAATAGATCTGTCTCAAAAACTCCTGTAAGATCAGTTCTTTAGCATGGTTCTGAAGGAAGTGGAATGTTTTCATCTTGGGTAAAAGTCAAATCTAAAGAATAACTCAAATTGGCAATCTAAAAAGGTAAAATGTAAAATGGAAATGTGCCATTGTGAAATTTTACTCTATGCAAATACCTGAATACTTTCATTAGAGCACATATGATCTACAGGTTACTCTGCTGCTCTTCTCCTCATTCTCTTATTCTTTATAAATCAGAAAATTAATTACCCAGAAAATGGCCTCCTGTAGTAGGAAGCTGAACAGGTTTAATGCATAGTTTATATATGGAAATTTAGATGTCAACACTATGACAAATCATCACATAAATATTTTTGCAGTTGGATTTTTCTGCATCTGTCTTCCTAAAAGAAGGAGAATAATGCAGATTATCTCAATGATGTAGTGGTGTTTTGGCTTAAGGATCTGAACTGCATTTTTAATTTTTTCTCAGCAACAAATCAATCAAAATGAACAAGGTTATTGTGCTGTATGAGAGAAGCTATCTTGATGCCATCCTTCTTAAAGGAGAGCCATTCACAGTAAGAACACTAAAATGAAGAAAACAGAAATTAAACAGAATTAGGTTTCCCAACTGCTACTTTGTCATCTGTGAGGGGCCATTTTAAACTCGTTCTCCTGCTTATTAGGCTATTCTGAATGTTCCTCCCTTCCTTTAAGGCTACCATTGTTACTTACTCTAGAAACATTTGATAAACGCCTTTGCTGCAAGTGAGTCTTGAAAACTAGTTTTGCTTTGAAACACATTTCTTTAGTCAGTCTTTGAATTGTCAAGTATCTAAGTGGATATACTTGGCACTTTGTAAGGTTCAGCAGCTTTAGTAAGAAGTCTGACAATTGAACCCAATAATGCATCTGTATTGAGGTTCTCAAAGCAAAGCCTTCTACCATAGGTATATGTTAGCATAAGCAATGCTTTATATAGCGAATATAGCTGTGAGATAACTACTAGGGCACTTTTGCAAAATCAGCTACCCAAGATTATTAATGATTTTGAAAATCCAAATTCGAATTGGTTTTAAGACAGGATAAGGCCTTTGGCATTTCACAGGAAAAGGGATGTTTGACAGATCTCTGCAACATCTCCATACTGAGCAAGGATTCACTGCAACTACATTTCCACAAGGAAACTTTCTATCCTTCATCAGCCTGACAACTTCATCCTATTAATGGGCAACGAGGTGGAAGCCACTTGTTCACAGGGGACAGCAAGAAAATATTCCTATTTATTCTAAACCACTTGAACCCCAGATCAAACACTTGTTAATGACACTTCAAGAACCTTTAACTTTTTTTCCATGAGTTTGCTTATTTGCTTTTTAAACCAACATACGCATTTAGCATCCATAACAGCTTGTGGATGGAGCCCCATAGCTTAACTACATATTGCATGAAAACACATTTCTTTGTTTTCACATGCTTGCTCTGCTCTTATCCTAGGGGACAGCTGGCACTCTTCCTCGTAATCTCTTCCAGACATGCTGTATCATAGCCAGTTGCATGCCCATCTCCCCCAGCTCCTGAGCAAGCACAGGAGGTCACAAAGCTTACTTTGTTTGCGCCTCGCTGTCCTTCTCAGCACAGCCTCCTCCATTCGTGCTTTTTCTTCCCTCTCCTTCCAGCGCCTCAGCTGCTCTTCTCTCATTTTGTAGAACAAGATCTGCTTTTGCTCTTCGTTCAGCTCTGCCAGGAGCTCAGGGTCAATATACATATCACGCAAAATTTGCTGCAGCATGACGACTCCAAGAAAAAAAAAAGAGAAAAAAAGCCTGCTCCCAACTATCCTCACTACAGTGACAAAACCCCACGTGTGGCACTCCAGACAGCAACCTGCAGCAAAGGAGCTCTCCCACGCCTGCCTGCCCAGCAAAGTCTCGATTCTTCTTGTTCTGTTCCTCTTCTCGCGGGCATATTCTGCTCCTCTTCTCTTACAGTGCAGAGTTCTCTGCTTATCTCATCCACCAAAGGCAGTGACAGGTGTCAAGTGAAAGGGGGTGGAGGAACAGGAAGGATAAGGAAAATAAAAGTTCAGGACTACTTCAGTAGTCCTGACTGCACTCAGGTTAAAATAAAGGATTCCTGACTGAACCCATCATTTTTGCTCCCTTGAGTAGAAGAAATTCAATGTAAAGAAAGCCTCACACTTTCAGCTGAAGTGGTAATACACTCCCAAGGGTCTAAGCGTTGCCCTGGGGGGTTAAAGTGATGTCATGGTTAAAGGTATCACCTACACCAACAATATCTATGTCACTTTGGGAACTGATCTCTTCTGATAAGAGAGGAGAAATGAGCTTGTATGTTATTTCCCAGCCTAACCTGTTAACTCGTCTCAAAAGGGTATCAGAGCTCATATTTACCCGGTGCTGACAAATACCATCATGCAAACTGATTAAAATGCCTTTAAAATTAAAAGCAGATGTAATAAAAGCCACAAGAAGCTTGTTATCACTTTATAAATAGTAAACTAATATTAATTAAACAAGAGTTAGTTCTCAGCAGTTCATGTGGACTATGCAAGTCCTGCTGTTAATTCAGTTTCCACTTTGCGACTGGAGAAAGATAGAACTCTGCTCTTTAAGCAAATTGTGACCTTTCACTACTCAACAAAGTTTGTACCAAACTCAGTAAAATGCTATTATACAGCGGCAGGGCCAACATTCAATTAAGTACATGGAAAAAAAAAATAATACACTGAATTCAGATCCAACTTTCACAGGGCAAATGCCCAGCTCCTCCAGAGGGCTACCTTCTGAGGAGACAACAGATGTGGCCCCTCCGAGCAGTAAAAAAAGGAAGAACACACAAGAACACATGCTGAGTGGCATCCCACTGCATGATGTTTGCACGAGATACCTCTTCTAATCTCATTTCTGCCGCTGGAAGGTGGGCTTGGCTGTATGGGGAAAAAACATACTGTGGTGTTAGAGGGATTGGAGCGTCACTCCCAGGCCCTTCCTTTCAGGCCAAAGGCATGGCAATGGAGCAGAATCGCAGAGCAGTCATCCTCCTTTTCTACTCCTTGTAGTTAATTTTCAGAAGTAAGATATCTAACCTGGGGTAATCGTGAGATTACAAGATTCTCTGTAGGGGAGAGGAACACTGATGATCCATCCACCATTCACCTATATCATTTTTCATATAAAATATTCTAGGTTAATGCAAATATATGTATCCCCATCCTTCATCAGCAACATTTCCTTACTAATATGCACAACAGGTGACAGGAAGATGCCTGCTCACTTAATTACCTAATACTATATTACTCCTACATTATTGTTTCTTCCTGCTGTTTGCCCACACTGAGACCAGAAATGAAATGTTCTAAAGCTTCAGTTGTACTCACAGCTGTCCTACAAAGACAACGTTCAGGAAGATGATACATAAAACAAAGCGATGCATTTCTCCTGCAGAGAGATCAGCCAGGGTATGTAACATGCAGGTGCCCCCTAAAGTCTGTCTCCAGGCCTCACCTCAGTTCCTGAGCAGAGAAGGACACAAATCTGCGGCACATTTTCCCCTTTCCCATTCCTCTGGATTCTTCTCTGTTTTCCTTCATGGGGGAAAGGAAAAGGAAGGAGAAGAGGGCAAGGGCACACAGACTTGCCAGTCCCAACTCAAACTAATAACCACACTCGTTCAGTCAGACACAGGCCTCTTCCTCTGCTAGTGAACATAGGCAGTTCCCAGGTACAAAGGCAGCAGGCTGTGCCGCGGAGTGGCATAGCAGGTGTCTGGGCAGGACTGCATATTCAATGTTATGGCCATGAAGTTAAAAAGAAAATCTAAGAAATTCTGAGTGTACTTAGAAAAAATAAAAGCTTTTGTGTACCAGCTCCTCTGTGTGCCCGTAACAGTATCCTTTAACTGCATGATTACGTACCATTTTTCCTCACAAAAAAATCCTGCTTTATAGATACGCATGACTTAAACTCTTACCTGACTTGCATGATGCTCAGAATCAACACCTCATACTGTTACTGTCTATTCATGTAACGCACTTTTGAAGAGAGCAAAACATTACCATAATATAAGCAGGAAATGCCTTTGATCTAAACTAAATTTCAAGAAAGACACTGGCACATGGAAGCACAAATCCAAAGACTCAACTTGAATGATGCCCTCAGCCAAAGAGGAGTTTCAGATCACATCGTGTTTCTGCTGTACAGAGTGGAGTTCACACACAAGCTACTTTGCAGTTCAGGATCTCTGTTTTACGCACAGGTTTTGTCTCGTAAAACAAAATGTTTTAACCTTGTTTTGTTTGTTTGTTGTTTTCTTTAAATAAATAGAGTCTGGCAAGAAAATACCTAAAGGAAGAAAGACTTTGCTTCTCCTTGCTTATTCTATTTTTCTTGGTCAGGTATAGAAGGGGGAGAGCCTGGGGGATTTGGCCTTTCTTCCACTGCTTTTATTCAATTATACTAAAGCTGTAGCTTCACATTTTGGCACTAATTGAAAAAGACTCGCCTTTGTAAAGGCTTCAGGGCAAGCAGTTTTGCTGTTCTACCCATTTGTCATCTTTCTTATTTTATTTTACTTGACTTCACAGAACAGAAATCAAATCGTGATCACAAGCTATCACAGTGCAAAGAACAAACTCTTCAACAAGGATTATGCGCATTTAAGCATGATAAGAAGCAGGAACCATTTCTGAACAGCATTTAACTGCAGAAGTAGCTCAGGATGGAGATCCAAGATGCAAGACAGCATACAAACAAATTTTCAGGCAACTGCTGGTAATGTTCAATGAGCAATCACACAACAAAAATAGCAAGAGCAGGGAGATGAAATGAATACTTCATGAACAACCCATTGCCTGAAGATTATTTACCCAAAATATCTGAGAACAGTAACCAAATGATTAAGTGGAATTAATTTGTGGGGAAAATATTTATTTATTTTTCTAAAAGGTCACATTTGGAAGTGATATAATCTAATAGCAGCAATGAATCCAATCAACTTCCTCTGTTACAGCCTTTCTTCTTTGTGTTGTATCCTCCTTCACAGAGGAAGGAGGAGCCTGGCTTCTCTCGCTGAGAGGTGAACAGGGAGCAAAACTGCATTGTTGCCCGTGTCTTGCTGGTCATCCTGACACCCCTGTGTGCTAGGGGAGCACACTGGAAGAGAACACTTCTATACAAATATTCTTTCCTACTGTTCTCTTTCTACACTGCTTTTGTCTTCCTGTGGGAGGCATCATTTTAGACATTCATGCCCTCCTCACATCTGGCCTTTGGTGATCTTTAAAAGTAGACTGTTTTCACAGTTTGCTCCCCTTAACAACAACAAATAAAAGAGATGTCTGACTCAAAGTGATAAAAGGGCTGCTTCTTCCTTGGCTACCTCAGTGAACCTGTTGTCTGGACACAAAATGTTCCTAGCGGCATCCTATGCAAATCCACGGCTGAATTTTCAACCTAGTACACATGGATTCTTGTTTTATAGTTCAACTATTCTGAAATAAACCAAACAAATAAACCAAGTCCAAATTACCATGAAGAAAGCAGTATGAATTCTCCTAGTTTCTGCGAAAACTTGGAAAACCCACAAGGTCTGAAACTCAAAAGGCAACCTTGAAGAGACAACAAACCTAGTTTCAAAAACTTTCTTCCACTAGGGTTTGTTCACATTTTATAATGGCTGGGCTTAGCAGCTCCAGCCAACTCAGTCAGAAAGCTGAGGAACAGGAGATCAAGTCAGACAAAACATGAATTAAAACTTTCTATTGCAACGTAAAAATTCTCTCTCTTTCCTCCCTTTCCCAGACCTGATTAGGATATGGATAAATAATGACTCACAAGAGCAAAGAAATTTGGAGTAAGGGTGCCTGACTGGGGGCACTCTTCATCTTCCCAGCCTTTCTAGGAAATATTTTGAATTGCTTATAAGGACAATGACCTCTCCATTGCTTTTTCATCTTGGTAACCCCTATTTAAATGCTTCAAACTAAGCTAAAGTCATTAGAGGAAAAGATTACATCTCAAGAGCTTATGTGCAAAATAGAAGATTACCACCAATGCAGTTCTGTGCTGGCAGTTGTTACCCTATTATAACTGCCACACAACTTGATGTTCTAATTAGCAGTAGTCTCAGCAAGGAGCTCAGAGCTGTTTAAAATTTAAGACTGGAGTTTCCTTCAATCTTTAACAGTATCTTCTGGGACTAGACACACACTGTCCCAGTCTCTGGTATAGCATCTTTCTGGATAAGCAATCCACAGCAGTGCCACCAGAGTTCATCTGCTGGGGAGGGGAGGGGAAGAAGAGGCATGTGTGGTTTAGTTCCATTTTTTAGTTCAAGTGTTTTAGCTCCACTTTTAAGAAAAGGGGAAAGTACTTAATTGGCCCATGCTTGCTCACCTCCTCATCCATTTTCTTCCACGCCTGCACATCCTCTATTCCCTGGACTGAACAGCTCACTGGCAATGCTGCTGGATGCTGAACCAGCAGAAAGCATTTTCATTCGGATTTTGTAACACAGCTACATAACCTACTTTAGCCATGTCATTTACATAAAAATATTCTGCTATAACCTACATACTACAGGGAAGGAGGAGAATAATACACCTCTCTTCATAAAGAAGGGGATAAAATTAAGGAAGAATAAACAGAAAACGTAGCAACAAAAATGTGACTGAAGTCTGCAGCCTTAATATTTTTTTTTTAATACATATTTTTCTTTTTTTTTCAAGAGGTAGCAGTGTACAATATGTGTAATTTTTCAAGTCCTGCTGTGTCAGCATCAAAACGAGAACAGTGGAAACTGGAACTGAATGGTGTGGGAGGGGAAGGTAAATTAATGTATTTATGAGGCCTTCTAAACACAAACAAATCTGTCACTAGAAAAGTAAATACATTAGAGGACTCACCTCAAGAAACCAGTCTTGTGCCTGATTTGCACATTGCTGTCAATTAGAAATTAGAAATAAGCAATTGAAAATCATCCCTTCCCCACCTCCTCCATCAGAGATAGGATGTAACAGAACCTGCCTTTTCCTCCAGTTCCATAGTCAAGTCTGTGGCTCCCTCTAAGGGCTAAAATGAGCTGGAACTCAGGACAAGCTCAGAAAGCTGGCTCAAAGTCGACAGCATAATCTGCAGAGGGTTCAGAATGATTAGCAGATCATTTCCCTGGAGCTGCTATTCCATTACAAAGCATCACATAGAGCAAGGATAAGGGTATTTTTTCCAGACCTTCATTTTCCATACAGGGCTCGTATCAGCAAATCAGACTGTCTAGTGCTTTCAGAGTATGGACTGACTTTGCATGTTTATCATCTTCTCTTTACGTGTTCAAGACTAGCATTTCTATGAGGCACCGCCATAAACCAACAAGGAGTGAAAAAAAAAAAAAAAAAAAAAAAAGAAAAGAAAACTTGAGGTCTCTATAGCAAAAAAAGAATGAAATAAATTAAAACTTTGTCTTAAAGAAATGAAAAGCAGAAGAACTGCAAACCAGTAAATGAGAAAATCTTATCATGCTGTCATTCAACTTAGGATTTTAATGCTGCAATGAAGATTTACACTGGTAGGAGTCTCATCAGATAGCTGTGTTTGGTTTATTGTGGTTTTGTGCCTTTTTTTTTTTTTTTTTTTTTTTTCTCCCCAAGATTCAAATCTCTTACACCTCAGCCTCCTGCAAAAATTAGACAATCCCAAAGATAGATAGCACTGACAACAGGGAAAGAACTAACCCTGAGAAAGTAGTATTTGAAGTCCGGAGATGCAGATTATAGAGTGATCTGTATTATTCTACTCTCCTAAGGTTAATTCTCTCTCTGTACTCTGCACCACCACCTGCCCTTCATTAATCACATTAGTGATTTTTGCCTAGCAGCATGGCAATCCTCCCCAGCAAGATTACACTAGGTCTATCCCTTTGTGTTTGGTGCTACAGCTGTTGTACACATGATTACTCTGGAGCCTGTAATGCCTCCATGGTTCAGCACAATTCATCAAAGATTGGAGAAGCTGGGTAGACAGGGCAGCACTCCAATTTTTCTTCAGGTTGATAGCAGATATTTGGAATTCTGACCTACATTACCAAGGTCTGAGGTTAACACAAGTTTATCAACTTTCTTAAGTTTAGACTTATTTTAATTTTAATGCTTTTATAGTAATAGACATGGATACAACCCAAACTAGAACATTACATGTGTGACGTTTATTGTTATCAATATATTCACAATAGCAAGATACAAAGAGCTGGCAAGTCCCATCATAGTTTTTCAAATGCAGAATGAAACATCTACCATAAAAACTGATAATCTAAAAGTAAAAGGTAATAAAGTAAACCAAACAGATAAAAAACTCAAGGTTCCTTGAGAAGGTTATCCTGAGAAAACATGGTGCATGGGCCTGTAAGCAGCAGTAAGGGTCCTAGAAGTCACCAGCACTAGAGAGGTGCAATTCACAGGGAGAGGGCTGAGAACGAAGGACACACACACAGACACGCACACACTGTAGTGAACCCAGAGCTCTCAGTGCTCTACTGTCTTCTCATTTGGATAGTCCTGGTGTCTTTGTATTTGTATCTTGTTTGCAAAACCCTAATCAAGCATTTCAGGTCAGACCCTCCACTAAGACAGGGGTGTACTTGGTTGGCAGACAGCAGGCTCTGCTTCGGAAACAATTATAGCTCACTAAGTGTCTGTAGTGATCTGCTCTGGCCTTAATATAGGCAAAAAGGCCCACTGGCAACAGTCCCCAAGGAACTTTAGTTAAAAATATATGCAGAATACAGTGCCCCCTGCTCTCCTACTTACGCTCCCTCGCTCACGTCAGATCCTGATGTTAAACTGCGCTGTATTAAATGCAGCTTGTGCTTACTCTGCACGCTGCAGTTCAGCTTTGTGCTACTTAAGTACAAAATGCATCAGTCCAACTGTTTCTCAGCAGAAGTCTGCGTAGCTGAGGGAGGCCATCCGTGACTCTTCAAAGCAGAATTGGTTGCCTTTCAACTCCTGATTGATAGGCTCTTCTCAAGGCTCCACACACCTTTCCTTTTTATTGATTTACTTATCTGCCCTCTCCATCTGATCTTTGTAATAAACTGTTAACCCAGGGTGAGACTTTAAGTACAGGCAGCTACCTAAAGAATACCGGTATGCTCTGCTCTTCTCTTCCCTAACCCTCAGCACGTACCTGCCTGCATAACCACAGGCTACATACCTTTAAGAATGAATTTAATATTATCCTTTACATGAATTATTCACTTTGTGTATCTGCAAAGCCCAAGAGACCCTTGGATTCCATGACCTAATTGCTACACAAAATTATTCCAGAGTTTGGTACATTTTCAATGAAATCCATTACAATGAGCTACCCAAGAGATATCTCATTCTAAATTATGTGAGTTTCTTCTCTCAGATATACATTAACTTATGAAGATGCTCACTAAGTTGTTCACCTCTTTCCATCTAACTGTAAGTGCATCAAAATGTATCATGTGAGACCTAATTTTCTTTAATATACTCCCTGGTATAATTTATCTGCATTATGTATAACGCTGCAGTCATATCATATCAACTTCACATCATATTAGACACTGCATTATGGCAGCTAAATTGATTACTGGTATAATTGAAGGCTACTGATAGGAAAAATTTTAGTTGTTTAAATGACTCATCAGCTTTATATACAACATTTCTTGCTTTAGTGGCATCATCATGCAAGTGATTTTTTTTCACGGCATAGCATTTTGCCTATTTAAGCCACTTCTTATTCTTGTCATCTTTGTTGGCAGTAAAATACTACAGACTGTATAGGATTTATTTTGACCACTGGACTCTTGTTTGCAGGACTTGATCAATAATTCAGCTGTCAAGAGCTAACTGTCATTGTGTTTTTTTGGCTTTGTTTTGTTTTTAATACATATTTCAATATAAAAAGCCAGACTGTTTCTCATTTTCAAGAGTCAGGCAGAGAGCAGATATTTCCACAAACATTTTTTTCCATTATATTTCTTTAAAGCCCTTTGAAATTTTCAGCTTCACTTGCTGCCCACCCCTTAAGGTGGTAAATCCTCTACCACAAGACCCCTAACTTCCTGCAGCAAGCCACATTCAGTACTTTCTGTGTCTTGACACCAAGGTGCTACTCAAAAGGTTTAAAGACCAATACCTAAAATATTCTCAAAATCCTTTCTTTTTACCTCATAGCCTTTTTAAGACCTTCTCCATTCCTGTCATAGACTGTGGGACAAAGAACAGCTCAAGACATTGTTGAGACTTTTTTTTTCCTGACTCTAATCATCTTCACAGTTTCAAGCCACAAAGCCTGGATTAAGCCTGCTGACTCATTTTCACAATACAAGCCTTAGCAGCTCTGGCATTTCCGTCTGTGTTCCATTCAGCTGACAGAGAAAATACACACTTCAAAGCTCTTTGCAAAATCAAGACAAATCCAAGTTTCACAATAGGGATGTGCCCCATCACACCCGTATGATGGGCATATGAGGTAACGAGCTCTATTTCTCCCCATCCTGTCTTCTCTTACCATGTCCTCAGTCATAACAGGTACCCCCTCATCCTTTTTCAACAATGCCACTCAATGTAGTTCTTCATGTCCTTGTTTATTTTTTCCTTTCTTCTAGGCTTCTGCATTGAGGTTTCCACTGCTGCTTCCCGTGCTAAGCCTCCATCCACTTTTGACAGCTAAGAGGACCAGTTTTTTGACAGAAAGAGGACCAGTTCAAGAAAATTCACCCTCACTCCTCGCACTGCAAGAGAGGACTGTACTATCCCTGTGGTACCTTTCAGCTTTCCCAACAGGCAGATGAGCCTCCTCTACATTCCCTATGGCTCAAGTATGCAAAGGGAACACATCACATTATATTAAATACACTATATAATATGGCCACAAAATGACTAAACTACTCATGTGATTGGATAATTTATTGGTATAGAAACTCTTGTTCTGGAAAAACTTCTACTGTACTAATCAAATTCCTGTGAAAAGACACACCATACGTTGGCCAAATTTTGTAGCCATTCTTGAGTAACAACGGATTCAAGTAGGTTATGGCTACTGGTCCAGGTCCCCTCTCCCCTTTTACTAAGTCATCTTATACCACCTATGCACACTCAAGAGGATATTCAGTGATTATCCAAAATAAGATTATCTGCAATTGCCAAACAATATTATTTTCATGTATTCCCCTTAAAATTCTTTAAGTACCTCTTTAGCTTACCGAAGGGCAGTAAGTCTGCCAACCAGATGGGAGACAATGTACTACTACTGTTTCACATTTCTCTTCTCTCGATGCTACGCATATGGCTCATCAGCAGATCAGATCTCTCTTTCATTTTCTGTGAAGTACTGAATGACACAAGCTGCTGTCTGCCATCCTCAGAAATCTAGAGCTGCTGCACTTCAGTTATCAGAATTTGCTCCTATCATGGCCATGTTCATGTTCTTCAGGGCAATCTTATGCCTATAACAACTACAGCCTCCAGTTCAAAGTCAGTTGCCTGCTGGAACCCTGTGAAGTTTGTTGGCATGTCACTGGTTCACCTCCAGTGACATTTTTAGCAATCTGATGTCTCATACCAAGGGTTATTTACCATGCTGCACACCAGTAGCCATTGTATTTGTTCTTGTCTTCTCTTCCATAGATCACCTGCCCTAACTGCATAACTGAGTTGCTCAGAGATCCCCTCACATCCACGCTGCCATGAACTCCAGAAACCTTAACTGTTCTGCTCTAAAGTAAAAAACAACCACACACACACACACACAAAAAAAACCTACTTCATTTTTTTTTTTTTTTTATCTTAGCCTTCTTTCAGTCCTCTTTCTCACAACTCCAATAGTCAGGCCAGGCTGGCACAAATCATCCTCTGTGCAGCATGAGGCCCAGCTCTCCATATTATCCACTAGGCTGGCCCATCCTTAGAAGCTGGACTTAGGCCTCCCTTGCTGCCTCCCACCAAAACCTATTAGGTGGGAGCCATTTATTCCCTGTGAGACCAAGCAAGTAGATCAGGTTAGTTTATGGAAGTAAAGGTGGGGCATCGGGATTTAGTATTCCCAAATTCTCAAAATAGTTTGCATAAACCACCATCTGGCTGTCTGAACCATGGAGGTAGACCTGGTCCCTCTAACTTGATGAAATGTGATCTATTTACTAGAAGGGGTTTTAACACTAATATTGTTGAGTTTCAACTGAGCCACACAGTAAGTTATGTCTTATGGATAGAGGCAGGTCCTTTGATTAAATTATCCTGATAATTGTTAGTCTCCTAGTGAGATTACTCATGCACTAACATAAAGCCGAAGGCCCAAGTTATCAGTAATTTTTTCATTTCTCTCTATTGACACCACTACCAGTTCTTTGCAAACCAAATTAAGCATGATTCCTGACTGTTAGAGTGCTCCAGTAATTCCTGTGAAGTCGCTTCATTTTCTCCTATGGAATTCAGAAAGGTCATAGAAATATTATTTCCAGCCTTAGGAACAAATGTTACATGGATAACTGGGTGAATTTTTAATGGCCTGTGATGATCAAAATGATCTAATAGTGCCTTCTGGCTTATTTACTATGAATCTATAAACTCACCCAACAGTCAGACAGACTGTTCCCAAATGGAGTTGTCACTGAATAGCACAAAGGAGTTAGTACTTAAACATGATAACTGCCAGAAGGCACCAGAGTAATGCAGTACTTGGGCTGATAATTTTATTTAGTCTTTACTTTGATCATATAAAGTAATAATCCTTATAACCATAACTATTATAGAAATGAAAACAAAGCAGTTTTCTATCCCTCTCTAGGATTTATTGGATTTGCTTGCAGCTTTGTCACCAGCAGAGAGTCCTTCCTTTGTTGGACCAGCTGTTAATGAAAATACAGACTGAAGCAAGCACTTAACTTTATGCAATAAAGGCAACTCTACTAAAAATCAATGGGATTAGCTAGAGTGTGCAATATTAAACAGCTTTGTAGGTCACTGAAGAATTGGGATCAGACACTACATCTTTCATGGAAAAAAGAAGCCTAGTAAGTAGAAGCATACATGTGGGAGTATTATGTGATATGGAGGTGAAGAGGGAAATGCAGGCCAAAGTGTTATCCCCAGTACAGCTTCTCAGAAGCCACAGGGGGCATACAACCAGCTTAGCTAGCTCCCAGAGGACTCCTGTCCCATGGGTTGTGTTGCTCTGTAGTCTGTACAGCAGCTCACAAAAACAAGCAAACAGATCGGCTGAAGGCTGAGCTAGAAGGCACTGGCAGGATGATATAAAACAGGATGCTTATGTGGAGAAAAAAAAAAAATGCATATATCCACGTCCCTTTGGGACGAGAAAAGCAGGTAGAGCACTAGAACAACCTTGAGGCTACTCTGGGCTACACAGGTATTTGAACTGCCCCAGCTTCGCTCCAGGCCCTTCCTACTAAACCCAAGGCTATACACAGAGTTCAGCTATAAAATGAAGACTCTAGGTCCTACATATTGTCATTTATCATTTCTTTTTTTTTTTTTGTCCTTTATTTACTTCAACTTCTCTTCATATTGATTCCCGCAGACATGTTCTCAGACCATATTTCTTTAAGTTTTATCACTGTTTCAAAAATGCTGCATTAAAACTTTTTATTTTCTGGGAATAATATCCATCATAGAGCAAGATGGACAATATTTGCATTCTCTAGGAGTGATACTACAGACACTCATTATGTAGAACAGGGACTAAATGGCCTATTTACGAAAAAAAAAAAGCTGCAGAAAGATGCAGATGGATGACGTAGGAAGTCATTTTAAAGTTACATCTGCATTAAAAAATAAGAGGGGAAAGGGAGGGCTAACAGTGTTAAGAACTGAAAATAAAATTAAGGAAACAGAATATATCCTGGTTTAATAAGGTGAAATCTCATATTTTACTATAAAAATAGCAATCTGGAATTGCAATAGAGAAAATTCTGCTACAGTGGATCCCTTTGTGACTTAAGGATGTCAAGTGCAGAATAGGTAGAAATTCTGAAACTGGAATTGCAACCAAGATCCAGACTTGAACGAAGATGGCCTCCCAGAAACGCACAAAAACTTCCAGATTTCCTATGGCCTATTCTCCTTTTGAATAAGTTCACTTTCATTTCAGCAGTGGGTTGAATATGAAGGCAGTTCTCAGTTACTGATATATCCCTGTAACTTGCAGCTGTTATGTTTCAACATAATAGCTCACACCATTAACAATACCTGATCTTGTGAGCAAAGACATTTTGTGGTCTTTGGTAAATGTTCAATAAGCAATCATATACCAGGATATATATAAAGCAACAGCACACTAAAAATGTCATAACTTTTTACACGTAAAGATATATTGTTATCACTGAAGTGGACCAAGATGAAGAAAGTCCACAACAATCTCAGAAAAACGCAGGAAGTTCTGAGCATCATAAACACAAAAAGAAAATTCAGAGAGGATATGCGCACATTAGTGTACACACCAGCAGGAAAAAAAAAAAAAAACTTTCTTGTGGATTTACAAAACATTTTACAGGCTATTTTGTGCCCTGCAAAGTCAGAGGTTCAGGTAGCTTCAATTGTTCTGCATGCCTTTTTTAAAAATTTCAGTGAATCCTAATGTAAATTTTTATTTTTCAAGCAGGTTTATAACACCATAAGCATAATACACCATCCCTTTTCTTCAAACAAAGCAGCTACTGGATTGTTTTATTACTCAAATACTTATTTAAGAATAGACTATCCATATCTCAAATGATTTAGAAGAGCATTTAATCAAGAGTCCGGAAAGTATGGCAAGAGACAAGCATTGTTGGGTTCTTTGCATCTTCTAGGCTTCTACCAGCTCAGCTGGAATGATCCTCCAATATCCCGAACAAGGACTATGGTAACTTTCTATATGGCTGAGCTGTAGAATCTGTCTGCTTCCTTCCCTTGATGTTAGAATACTCACAGCCTCATGAGGCAGGGAGCTGGGAACAGAGTACCTCAAATCTGAATTGCTCAGTTGGTGCTCAATCTGTCTCTTGAGCCTCAGCTCCTGGAACTGAAGGGGAAACGGTCTAAACAAACAGTTATTAATGAAAATTAAAGGAAGCAAAACTTCAAATTCTCAGAAGATCTAAGAAAAGAAGTGATGGTAAAAAATAGTCTTAGCAGTGAAGTCCTTCTAATTGCCACAGTAAAATGAAAACCAACAGGATTTCGATGATTTTAGGTAATTAAAAAGTGACATTGGAAACATTGAATATTTCATTAATATTACTTTCTGCAGTCTTGCTGTCCTGGTTTCAGTTAGGACAGTTATTTTTCCTCCTAGTAGCTGGTAGGGTGCTATGTTTTGGATTAGGATGAGAAGAGTGCTGATAACATGCTGATGTTTTAATTGCTGGAGAGCAATGCTTACACTATGCCAAGGACTTTTCAGCTCCTCGCTCTGTCCTGCCAGCGGGCAGGCTGGGGGTGCAGCAAAAGCTGGGAGGGGACAAACCCAGAACAGCTGACCCAAACTGGCCAAAGGGGTATTCCATACCATCTGACGTCATGCTAAACAATATATAGGGGTGGCTAACCGGGCTGGGGGGGCCGGCTGCTCGGGGTTGGGCTGGGCATCGGTCAGCGGGTGGTGAGCAATTGCATTGTGCATCACTTGTGTGTACATATTATTATTATTATCATTATTATTTTCTATCTTAATAAACTGCCTTTATCTCAACCCACAGGCTTCACTTTCCCGTTTCTCTCCCCCATCCCAGAGAGGGAGGGGGGAGGGTGAGCGAACGGCTGTGTGGTGTTTAGCTGCCAGCCGGGTTAAACCACAACACTTGCTCAAATTCTGAAGTCAACTACATGATTTCCCTGAGCATGACAGCAATGAAATACCTTAAGTGATAAACATACTAATTGTAGAAAGGATCGGTCTGTCTGTCTGTGCTGTACATGCTGTCACACAGATGGACATAATTAGTGCTGATTGGAACAGTTCTTACTAAATGAAGTTCTGTGAAAGCCTAAATATTTCAGATTTATTAACAAATGTTGTAAAGAAGGGTTAGTTGGGGCTAGGTCTAGGCATAAATGTGAGACATTCTTTGCACTGGTCCTATTACCAAAGTCTTTGATGTACCTGGAGGAATTTGCATTTAAAACCTACTCCCAACAAACAGCAGTCAGAACAGAATTTGCCAGTTCCCAACCAGATTTATCAGCACGGCTGGACACGTATACAGTCTTGAAATCCCAGGGTTTCCATTCCAGAGATGTCAGAGTACAACTCTATTTTTGTGGAAACAAAAATACAACCAAAATCTTCCCAGTGTAGAAGAAAAATGTCAAAAACAAAAAATCTGAAACCACTGTGGTGGTGGGTAGCCAGCTGCTACTGTAACGTGTTGTGAGGTAAATTATCTTTCTACTGAAACAGACAGGAAAAATGAAAAATCTATAGTTAATTTTAAATCTGCCTGGTACACAAAACACGTAGAAAATTTTGCAAATGTACAGCGGCAGAACAGTTCACCTAAATAAGGGATTTGTTCAGTAATTCCCCAGATCACTGATACTCCTTTAACCATTCCTTCTGATACTCCTTTAACCATTCCTTATTTCATGAAAGGGAATTCAGAATTTTCTTAGATTTTTCTCAGAAAATTTCTTGACCAATGTCCTAAGGAAAAAAGGATTTAAAAGTCAGTTGTATGGAAGGACGTGGCATCTCTCAGCCTCCAAAAAAAAAAAAAAAAAAAAGGCTAGGAAATCCATGGGAAGTTGATTTTTTCTCTTTTTTGTATGAATAAATTATCACAGTAAGGCTATGACAACTTAAGTTTTCACCTATGCTACATATTACAGGCATAGAATCACAGAATGAATATCTGACCCATAGACATGATAATAAAGGATTCCTAGGTAAAGAAGGTTGCTCAAGTCATTGATTGCACTAGTCCTTTGGTCACACAGATCCACAGCTCTTGTGCCACTGAGCAGAGCTCGGGACCTTACACATTAGGACTGCATAGGTTTTACTACCTTAATGCAATTCACAATTTCATTTCCAATTCACTATAACCCTGTTAATTTCCTGCTTACTCAGTTAGGCCTCAATATTCCAGGGAGCGAACAAAATGTTAACCCTTTTTTAAGGATGAGCAGACCAAAGGCTGAGAAGAAATGCATCTTTTCACACAGCAAGTCAGACGCAGCTCTGAACGTGCAAGTCTATATAACAGCCTTTCAAGCAGCCTGAGAACTTCAACCAGCAGCCCCTGTACAAATCCACTAGAAGAGCAAGCTACACTATCACAGTAGAAGTGTGTGCTGGTCAACTATGACCAAAGCATGAAACTGACAAAGTTGGAGTGAAATTCCCATTTTTAGGGTGTGAATGACCTTCTGGACTAAAACCACTGCAACTGTTTTGTCCCAGTACTGATCATTAAAATGTAACAGGAGTGAAGAACAATAAATCCAGATCCTGTATAAATGGAATAGAACTAATTTTACCACACACTAATTTGGCTTCATCCTGAGACTAACAGTACTTATGACTTTGATAGAGTCGATCTGACTTTTTTCATGACACTGCTACTCCACCATCAAACAAGGCTAGGATTTGTGTTTTGACAACTCTGAGAAATGTTAGCATGTGGGCCTCGTAAAATGGTTCACACAGAAGAAGGAAACAGAGCAACTTGAATCTTTACATACAAGTTTCCTAACTAAAGTTAAATTTAACCAGGATCACAAACTATCACATCTATTCCTGTCAGTCACTTTGCCTTCCAGAAGCATCTCTTAAGAATCAGAAGTGATGCGATGACTTTTTTTCATCTGCTTTATATATATATGTGTATATATATATATAAAATGGGAGTCTCTTTCTGCTCTCCAAAAGCACAGACTTCAGTTCCACCAGGTCTCTGCCACAGAGAAACCCCAGGTAAGTTTATCTGAAGTGAATCAAGGGGTAAGGATGATGATGGTGTTTTGTTGTTTTTTTTCCCCTCAGCTGAAGATACTCAGGCTAACTGCAGGCATATGCTGCTTTTCCATTTTCATTTGCTATTTTTATTCTGTACCAAAGAGAATAAAAATCTGTGGATGTGTGTACATATATTTTTATTGCATCAGCATCACACTAAACAGGAAACAAAAAAATGGTATATAAAAATTAGAAAGACAGACAAAACTATTCAAAAACAAGCTTGAAGGATATACTTCATAAATGTATAGAAAAGGACAATACCCTAGCACTGAAATTACAGATTCTATTCTAGAAGTAAGGATGGAACAGGAAAGAAACCCTTAAGTGGTAAATTCAGCTTTTCACACTTAACACATTAATTCACTAAAAGATATCATCCTTTTCTACATCATAGTTTAAATCTTTTTGGTCAACACTTTTCCTTGTAGAGTTCCCTGATTATTCATTGTCAAAACATGAACATTGAGATGATTAGAGAAGAGTTCATAACATCAGGCCCTACTCGTCTCAGTAGATATTCATAAGCTGACTTTCAAAAGCAATTTGATCTTCATCAGAGATGTTCTCAAGAGGTATTCTCTAAGGTCTCAGGCAGTTAATGGTAGGTATAGACACCACCTTCTTCAAGTAAATGATTACTGATGTGTTAAAAACTGCATAGCATTAAATGAATTGTAGACCTGTGATGCTTTGTGCAAGAAGTAGTTTTACAACACAAGATGAAGCCGTAATAGTTCAAATGTATGGATTCCATATTTTCATACAATGGGAGGATCCTACTCCAGAGAAAGATAAAACCTTGTGTTGGCATTTGCCAGTGTTAAAGAGAAAAACTTGAAAACACTCACCAAAAGTTTAA
This sequence comes from Oxyura jamaicensis, assembly GCF_011077185.1. Classification (NCBI taxonomy): domain Eukaryota; kingdom Metazoa; phylum Chordata; class Aves; order Anseriformes; family Anatidae; genus Oxyura; species Oxyura jamaicensis. The sequence continues at coordinate 10,741,948 of NC_048898.1, forward strand.
TCACTCGAAGTTTAAACTCAAGGACACAATTACAGAGAAAGTTGTGTTGTGTTTTGTTTTGTTGGTGGTGTTGTTTTTTTGTTTGTTATTTTTTTCTGCCAAGGAAAATAAAAGTCCAAAGAAATGCCATGGCCTGCTGAACTTCTTTACCATGAACCACTGCTCCAGCTTAACGCAATGCATTTCCAAGGAATTAATTTAAAATTCTGTCTCTACTATAAGCATAAAAGTTACTGCATTTATCTTGGATTAAGTGAATTTTCACGACAAGTAAACCAACCTAAGTCAATCTGAAAGTGAAATAAGAGTATTCAGTTGGCCCACTGCTTCAATTTTATAATTCACAACTAATGAGGCATTTTGATAGATAGACAAGCTTTTGATGGCCAAATTCTTCACATAATACAATATTGAAGGTGTATTGGTATAAACTGCTTGAAAAGAAATACCAGTGGCAGCAGCAATTCATATACTTCATTGATAATTCTTCTCCTGCCATCAAGAAATAGTGTCCTGAATTTGAGAACTTGACCATCAGGTATATCCCAATACAACGCTGACCAAATTGCCAGAACTCCAGACAAGAACCCTAAATACATGCAAATCCAGTTTATATATTATTGCCAGAGTACTCCAGACATATAATGGCAATTTGCCCTGGATTTGGGGATATCTGTAGCCCAGTCAGATCTGTAGCTACAAGAGCATTGTAAGCCTCAAGAAATCCCTGACAACAGCACTCTCAAGTCACATCCAACACATGGATGGGAGCACGTACAGTAAGTCCAGAGCACAGTAGATTTGTGTACTACTCCCTGCCTGACAACGTGCTCTCTACCACTCCGAGTCCTACAAAGTCAGGATCTTGCTCCTGACTGCAAAGAATGAGAGGCTTGCCTTGGGTCTTAATGGGATCTTCTAGATCACCTTATTTCTAATTCCTTCCCAAAAAAGTTTGCTGAAGCACGACCATAGGTCCTAGTTCTACCCTCTAACGTTCTTGTCCTCTGCTCCAACTCCTCCGCTTTCCCTTCTGTTCCCTTAGGTTTATTTTCATCATAGTTACAGAAATTTCATGCTAAGCAAGTAAGCTGATGATAGTTCCTCTTCTAAAAAATCTTTGATTTTCCCAAAATAACTGCATCCACTAGACCTGTGAACCAGACTAAAATATCACTTCATAAGTATTCAAAGGCAAAGAAGAAAAATGATACCATACATGGAAACACCGTAGATTCCCTGTGTAAAGAGTCTTTAGCAGTCATTTTCTGACATTTTACTGTGCTGATCAATACAGGTATCCACTGTCCACTTTTTTCCTGAAGAGATCAGTTTACCTGAAGCCACAATAAACATTTCCACTTTGCAAAAAAATAAAACAATAAGTTAACCTTCAGCTGAGAGACAAATCCCCGTGCAAAGTATTAGGTTAACTACTTAAAGCAATCCATCCAAGAGAGAAAAAATCTCCATTTATTCTAGATTTTTTCTTTTACTGCTGCTGAAAAGAAATTCTTGTAGGGACCTGCAGAGAAGATAGCTGCTCCATCTCTTTCAGTCCAGTGATGTGCCTAGAAGAGGAGGCATTAACACACCTTGGCTCCCCAAGCAACAGTCCCTGCTTCATTTCAGAAGCTGCACAGAGGCGCAGACCCAGGCCAGCATGCTGGCCCGCTCAGCCCTGCTGGCTGAAGCTAATGCCTCTCCAGAGCTGGGGGCTGCTTCCTCCAAGGAGCACCAAGTCCCCCAGCTGTCTCTGCCACTGGCTCTATCTCAGGTTACTGGCAAGGTGTTTTTTGATTTTTCAGGTTGTAAATCTTTCTGGAGCAAAAACTGTTCTCACTGTGCATTTGAACAACACCTAGCATAGCTGGCACCTGATGGTAGTAAAGACTACTGAGTGTTGCTATACAACAGGTTTGCAGGACTATATACAAACAGAAGGAGCATTTTAGGTTGACAGCGCTGTTCTACAAATTTGGATTCCCATCCTGTCTTATTTTGCCATAATCTTTGTAGCTGATTAGTTTGCATATAAAATCACAGTTCATTTGGCACAGGATTTCCATACCTGGCTGCTTGTCAGTGCTTTTTGCAGTATTATGATCTTGTGTTTTCCCATTAGTATTCACTGAGGCATGATGATGAACGACACTGAAGATGAGTTTATCTGATGTGATTTCTTACTTGTCTTCACCAATTTACTGTACACCTCATTTTGTTTCCTTCAGGCTTTTACAAAGGACGGGTGCTTTTCTTTTCTTTTTTTTTTTTTTTTTCCATTATTACCTTTTTATACACATTCATGAGTCTGATCCAGTGTTACTTGAAATCTTTGAAAAGCTCCCATTGACTTCACAAGGCACTGGAAGCGGCCCCTATACAGGCTGTATGCTTCTGGCTTACCTAATGCCACAGTACCACCTACTCCTCCCCACCATACTTTGTATTACATCTCTTTAAAGGCTTCACCCTTTACCATATTTGCCCTTAACATGCCATCATTTACCCTTCTCCCTCGCATTTCAGAAATGTCACCACCTCTGCCCATGCTGACAGCTTGTGGCAATCCTGCCTAAGAATTGTCAGTACCCTAAACTCCACAGCAGTACCTCTGATACCCAAGAGTGGTCAAGAGCCAATTCATCTTGTAAATCCCTGAGCTGGCAGGAGGGTGTCACTGTTTTGTGACAAGCAACTTAATCCATGACTGATCTCAGTCCCTTTTAAACAGTCAAACACATACCATATTTCTCCAGTATCTGTAGAATACTTCTTCCAAATGCAGTATTGCAAACAAATGATACACAAGTAGTTTTTCCCATTAGGATATGTAATGTAGCAATCTTTACCTTAGGACTTTATTTTCCAATTAACTTGAAACTGCAAAACATGCCAATATGACTGGAGAAAAAAAAAAAAAAAAAAAAAAAAAGGAAAAAAACAGAAAAAAAAAAAGAGAATGCATTCAGTTTACCCTCCCTCTCCATAAACACAGCCAAGGGGACCAGCTTTTTAATTATCTAGGAAGAGTCAGTAAAAACTTCCAACCTCCTTAACAAGATCCTCAGGCTCCAAACTCATTATCAGATCACTTTTTTTCTTTAAGAGTCAGCGATTTAAACTCCCTTCAGTGTTTTAACCATCACAGTTATTATAGCACCACAGCGCAGCAAAGTTTAGAGCGCTACAGACTTGGAACCCAGTGCTATATCCACAACCGCGACAATACATCGTGCCACACTGGGAAGCTCAATCTGCTTGTCGGAACAATCTTTAAATAGTATTAACAGGCAGACAGTGTTTCCTTAAACTCATGCTACAGCAACGTCAGGGGGCTGTAGCAGATCCTAAAGGAAGCACAGCATGTACTCTGTAAGCCATTCTTGTAACTGCCTTGTATGTTAGAGGCTCAACTCTCAAGCAGAATAAAGTGGGCTGAAAAAGGCAACAGAAATAATGTACCTTTTTGAAACTATTGCTTGGAAAATAGTGTGTTTTTTTTTCCCCATAACAATTACTCCCACCAAAACACAGAACATTTAATAAACATTCTACTTGTTCAAAAATAGTAAGGCAGAAGTGGCAGCTTCAGACTCTAATGTTATCTTAATGGAATAGAAAAAAATACTTTGGCCACATATGCTTCAGTCACATGAACTTGAAGCGTGAGTGAAAAGCAGAAATGATAATAAAGTGAATGTGGATCAGATGAGTTTTCTCAAGTGCTCAGCACCCACCAGGTGAGATTCAGGTATTGACACAGTTTGGCTAGACTTTAGATGTAGCTTCAGGGAACCAAACACTTTTTAAACTGGCTGGTGTACTTAGATACCAATAAGGTAACTGGGCTCTTGAAAATCTGTTCTTTATTAGATTCAATAATCACTTTTCCTGAATGACAGGAAAGGGAAATTCAATATAAATTATTCTGAAGATTTGAAAGGTTCTCTCCCAGCACGATAATTGCTGTGTTTCCATTTCTGTTAATGACATCTAAGAACTGGAAACACAAGCAGTGGTGGAGGATTAAGTAATTATGGAGTATTAGATGCATTTGAAGAGCAGGGTCACAGAAAAGAGAAGGAGAAAAGAGCAAAGCGTGCTGTGGGCTGCTCATCAGCCTGAAAGCTATAAAATCTCTCCCTTATTCACAGCTTGCTAGTTGTAAAGGACAAAGGCTCACAGTACAGATCAGCTATTTTTTATTGTCCCCACTCTGGAGAGCTGCGGCTTTTATGGGTAAGTAAAGCTCTTGTTAACTATAGATAGATATGATTGCTAATACAGCTTTCTCATACAGGAATTGCAAATGTATGTGCTAGAAATAGAAAACTAATTTAAAATAATTTAAAAATAGAAATGTAGTTCTATAATAAACACATCACTGTAGCTGACCTGAAATCTTGTGTCCCCTGTTTCTAACAATTTGCACGCAAATGAAAACTAAGATTTGTTTAAATAACACCAGCAAATTATGAGAAGGACAATGAAAACTGAAAAAGGCACCGGAAAATTATGAGTTCTTATGAATAAAATATTTTGAGGGGAACTAAAATTTATCATTCTCTATTGACTGTACAACATACATCAAAGCAAAACTGCTCCCATTTGCCTCTGCCTCTTCGTCAAGCGCAACTGAAAAGACTGGAGATGCATCTGAATGGTCCAGCCTTTGAATGTGTTTCTCTATGACTCAACGCTTAGCCTAAAGACTGAGTGTGTAAGCCTTTAAATACGAATGTTCCATGTGAAAGGAATGACATTCAGACTGGATTTAAAACACACCTTTGATTTTAATTTCCATTATTCTCCAGATCATCAAAAGCTATCAGGTAACTGTATCAAAGGGTTCAGCCTTCCGCCTCCATTCACATGATGGTAACTTACTCCACAATTAGACCCCATGACATCAGTGGAACTAATCTTAGCATTACTCAACGTGTTTAAAGGTGAAATAATCTGTCTCTTAAGTGGAGTACAAAAATTGAGCAGCTACTGGGAATAATTATCTTCTTAGTCAATTAAATAAATGTTCAAGTCAAAACATCTCAGTAGTTCTGGGACACTGATAAAGCAGATCAAAATATAATTTAAAAGCACCATAAAAACTCAAAGATGGGCACACAAAACATAGGTGAACTAAACAGTATTACACGTGTATCTTGGTATTGCTTCTGGCCTAACCCCGTTCTATCTGCATAGAATATTTCTGTAGGACTTATTGTTTCTACTGCAATTCTCATGGAGATGACTGAAGCAAGTCTTGTCATGGTGGGTTGTTTCTTTTCCTATTCCTACATTTTTTCTATATATTTGCCCTATTTTGTGAACGTTCTGTTCAGAAGGCTTATTTGCTGATGGTTGCTCAAAGCTTTCATTTCCACTTCCGTTATTGCTCTTTACAGCATGCATTTGGTCATGCAGCACTGTTTGTGCTCCTCAAGTATAAAACTTTGGCCAGAAGAATAATAAGTGGCAAACAGAAGACCACAAAGTTCTAGTACAGATTTATCAAATTTTCCTTTTTAAAGAACTCTTCATTCATATAAAGCCATGTAACAGTTACAGCATTTTTCAGACAAGCTGTGTTAGCTACCTTACAACTCAAAAAACTAAACTGCCCAGCCTAGGCAAATTCTTTCCATGTGGTAATCAACCTTCCCCAGTATCTTGCTATACACCATTTACTTCAACAGCTTATTCTTTAATACATCCATACAGTGGAAGTCCCACAGCTGTTGATTTTTTTTTTTCCTTACAAATTTTTCAAGCATCACGTGAGATTAATAAATAAGACTTAAGGCTTGTTGCTTTCCAGTACCTGAAGGAAATTCAGCCACTCTTGTTCTTTAGAATTAGAATCAAGATTGCACCAACGTCAGTAAAGCCATCGTGACCTGCACCAGCAGGGGAGACAGGGTCCCAAACTGCACAGTTCTGAACAAACCCCTCCAAGTCTCTCTGCTTCATTTCAGGTAGATGTTTTTTGTGCTGTGTGAAGCAAAGCTCTAGCACTTGAGAATAGATGTTGAAGGCGTAAACCCAACAGTACTTCACTATCTGGGTTTCCATCTTTCCTTTGTTTGTAAACACAGTAATTTGTTTTTATCACAAGGTCATCAAGCAGCTGGAAAGGGCCACTTCTTGCTCTGTCACTATCTAAGTAACGTTTAGTACCTAATCACCTGAAACTGCAGTTTATATGCTTTTTACTTCTCCCTAATCATAAAAAAAAAAAAAAGCTAAATTAAATAAAATTCAGTGCTGCTTGGAATGAACTCAATTATCTTTTCATTAATCTAATATCAAAAACAATACATATTTTTAGCAAGGTTTTTTAATAAGGAGCTTCTAATAAGGAGCCAATTTCAAGTAACAGATATAATGAAAATATATGTAATTCAGAGCTCAGCCCAGCAAAAATATAATGACAATAAATTCCTATCTATAAAATGGGCTTGAGAATTTGCTTTGTAGATTGCAGTCTAAAATTACTGCCTTGTTTACACTAAAAGAAATTGGGGACAACTGCTCAGCTTTACTAAAAGACCTCTAGAAACTCCTTCAAAGAGGACACCACCTTAGACATCTCTAGATATGAAGTTAAAACATAAAATAACCTTACGTATCAAAAAGTACATTCCTTCTGGTAAGGATGTTTCTTCTGTCTGTGGTGGATGCTCCTTTTAAAGACTTGGATTATGGTAACAATGCTAGAAAATGCTAGGCGCCGTATCTAGTTAAATATAAGAATTGTCAATATCTATGTAATGTCAACCCTTTATCCACTAAGAAATACTTTGTAAAAGTATTTATAGCATAGAAGTATTTATAAGTATAAAAGGCTTTGTAAAAGATAATGAAGGAGAAGCAAGTAAAAAAAGTTTCCAGAAAAAAAAAAAAAAAAAAGTGAATACATGTCCACTTCAGAAAGAAACTACCTGAAGTTTCAAATCAGAGAACATTTTACCACTAAAAGGATAAGAAATACCAGAAACAGGTATTTGAAATCAGCACTGTTGAGCCCAATTGCTGAAACATCTTGCACCCCTAAACTGTTTAATCAAAAGTATTTCGTCTTCATTCTTTATCTTCTCTGTGCAAGAAAAGTTTAATAGTAGGAAGAAATCTAGTCAAAGTACTTAGACCGAAATGCACAAGCTCACCACAGTAGAAATGCTATGATTCATTCAAAAACACTTCCTACCTCCACACCTTCATGAATTGCTTTGTTCCTTTCTTTTCTCCAAATCCCGAATCCCTCCCATAAGCTTTGGCATATGTTTTGATATTTAAAAAAGCTAAAATAATTTCTAATGATTGTACGGGTTTCTTCCAGAAAAATAAAAGTGAAAGAAGCTGTAAAGACTTGTGAACCTGACAGTTCTAGGTGCTATGAAAAAAAGCTTGTTACATAAATTTAGTTTTGCACTTGAAGACCTTATTCCAAGATTCAGACCAGGAAGAGACACACACATAGAAGATATTCGTGTCATCTTGCATAGGCTGGAGCTGTTGTATACACGAACTATGGTAAAAACACTTCACAACTACCTGTGTGCAAACCATTTTACTTTATTTATTTCATTAGTACATCCAGAGTTTTCTCAAGATATCAACATGCCTGCTCCCTTTCAAACAGCACTGTTTGACATCATCACCCTCTCACTCCAGCAGCAGAGAACAGCTACTGGGAGCTGCCGGCAGTGAGCTCACTGCAGAGCCTGGGAGCCGCACTGCAGCTTCCCACGTGCCCCCAGCAATGCCCAGGCAATGCCAACCCTCTTGTATAGCAGAACTCAAACCTTTCATAAAGCACAGGTAACAGTAGGCCAATATATTGAAGTTAAAAATAAAAATACCCAAATTAAATTTAAAGTGTTAGGAGACCCATGCCTGTTAACATACCTTTAAAATCTGACCCTTTTTTGCACTGGGAACACACATGAAAATAGCCCTTTATAGGAAGCAATAAAGCAATGCACCAATACAGCAGATTCTACTGAGCAACTCAGGTTTTGGAGCAGAGCGCGAAAACAAGCCAAACGTTACAGCAATGGGTCACTTGTATTAAGCACTGATTTTATAAGGCCATAATTTTTAAAATGCATGTCAGACCTCCAAATGATCCTTTTTCACTGTGTGATATCATACGCTGCATAAATACTGCCACCCTCCACTACTAACTAGGAAAAAATATTCCGAGCATGTCCACCATGCAATCAACTTCAAGGGTATCTTTCAAGGATCTTCTTCACATCCCTATTAAGTGGTCTAGTGGGGTCAAGTTCACGTATCAGGATCAGCACTGTAATATTGCATACTGCAAAAGCTTCAGACAACACCCACAGAAAAAAAGCTGCCAGAATTTACACAAGTTCCCACTAAAGTCTGGAAACCTCTGAGTTACAAGAAACTGTAGTAACTGCACTGTAGATGCTGTGGAACCTTTAACTCAGTGCAGAGACAAGTTCTTCCCCTCTCAGTGGGATTTTCCAGATCTTGGGTGGAGACATACAGATAATTATCAAGGACAAGACAGGTGCAGATGGAGGATGAGGTGCAGAAAAGCTCTGTCCTTCTGAACAACAGAAACACACTTTATTTGCTGTTATACCAGAGCAGAAGAGAAATGTCCTTTCAAGTCTGACAATCTAGCTTTGTACTATAGCCTCCTAAATCTATGTGATACAATAAACTTACATAGCATTTGTCACACACAACTGGAAATCTAAAATGTTCAAGCTTGAGGGTTTCCTTGCACAGATAATAATCATGAATTAAACCCTAGAAGTTCAGGAGTTTTCCTGTGGACTGAGGGACCTTTTTGTGCTGTGCCTGTTTAGATGGAGTCCAGGCACAGAAGCCCAATACTTGTATTTAGTTTGTTCCTCAGCACCTGCCAGGCAGCTGCTCAGCAGGCTACTCACTTCCTGGCTGGGCCTCCCAGTGCTCCCAACTAGGGTCCATTTTCTAGACTCTACACAGCCATCTTCTCTTCGCTGCAGTGACAGATTCTCACTTAAACTGCGCATCAGTGTGCTCCAGCAACACCCATATACCAGCCAAAACATCTGCAGCCAAATAGGTGGCTTTCAGATCTGTCCCTGTGGACAGTTGGATTGCATGCATTGCCATGCCAGGGAAGAAACTCCTCTGCTTCTGTGGAGAGAAGGCAGGCAGCTGGAGGTCAGGGATGGCGCAACTTCAGAGCCTCCCAGCCCACCATTCTGTGGTCTACCTCCAACACTTGCCAGCATCTTTTCTTACAACAACATATCAGGGGCTGGACAATACCAACTGTTGTCACTATTGTGCTATTATGGTCTCTAACATCTATCTACGCTCCCAACACACTGTTTAGCAGGGACAGTCGTGGTCTGGTCTGATGCTTTGATATCAGTGCAATGGCTACTTTATTCAGAGCCATTCTTTTACTTGGCTGGAGGAAAAAAAAAAAAAAAAAACCTTGTAGTTGTTGTCAGCCAAAGGAACTTAGTGTTTTCTCTGCTGTGGAGTCTAATTGGTTTTTCCTCTACTGACAGCTCTTCAAGCTAAATTTAGGGAGCCAGGGAAATTAGACTGAATGTTATTTGGCTCACACTAAAGCCTACTTCCCACAAGCATATAATGACCAAAGGAAAGGGCTCCTTTAATTCACTTTGTGCTGCAAGACTACAGATGTGAACAAACAGCAAGTCCATGATGTAAAAGATAACCTACTTAAGATGTATAGTAGCTGTGTGACCAACAGTAGCTTTAGAGACTAACACTGCTCATAACAAATTAAGAAAACTAAGTCTCAGTGCACTATCAAGACAGAGCTGAAATTACATTAATTTCCATAAACAAAATCAATCAATTTACACTCAGCTGTCACAATTTGTCCCCTTACTTATCTGCTCACATTGTTTTAGAGTCAGCATGTAGCTTTGCCAGCTCTGACAACTCACCCCTTGTTTGACAATACGTGGTGAAATCAACACCTCCTAGAACTGTGCATCTAAGGAAAAAGATGTACTTTGATTTAAACCAGCAAGCTTCCTGACCTCGTTTACAAAGAAAAATCTGAGGATGTGACCCATACACAAACTGTTGTTCATGCAGAAAGCAAATTTGTAGGTACATTGCTCACTATTTTTGAGCATAGCACATTTGCTGCTATTCTTGCAAGTCTGACTAGTAAACGTGCATGCTAGCATTCCCATAAATACCTTGCATAAGGAATTAGGGTATCTGGGAGCTCAGACTCAGCATTAGCCTATAAAGCTAGCATGACAAACAGACCTATTCTGTAAGCACTGTGTCACGGTTAAATTATCAGGAATGTAGAAAAAAAAAATCCATACTTGTACACAAATTAACAACAACATTTTGATCCAACATTCAAAGTGAATTTTATTCCTATTCTACAGCCCTCAAAACAGGAATAAGTTTAACAGAATACAACTAAGCAGCTTTTCATACTATGGGTCATCTCTTCAGCACATATGTTCTCCCTGACTGAACTTGTCTGGCTTTCTTCCGACTTATCTCATTGATCTGTTTCAGGTTATCCTAGGATAAACATATTTTTCCTCTTATCCATTTTCAGGCAGGGTTCTGCAGCCGTTCTTCCTGAAGACTCCACAGGGCACAGCATCAGCCATAGACCAGCAGGGTCTGCTTTCAACCCCTTGTCTCCCTTGTACCAGCCCCCCCATCATTCCTGCATTCCCTCCTTGGTGGAATTCAACTATCCCAAAACATTTTTTTTTTTTCAAAAACACGGGTTTCCTGTTAGTCTCCATTTCACAATCAATCATCATTTTTCTCACCAGTAATATATCAAATTTGTGTTACCATACGCTTACAGCTTTGTACATCAGCCATTGTGCTGTAAAATTCAATACTTCAACCATGTAATTGCCAACCAAATCATGCAACATTCCTTCCTCTCCTTTAACTGTTGACATTTTCAAGTTCTTCACTCATTTATGTTTTACTCAAGTTAAAAACTATGCTCAGGTTCGCCATTTAAATGGTAATGATGAATGCAATTCATTCAAGTCCCTTCCCACATCAACACACTCTTTTTAAATCTCTCAGACACATAATGAAGTTATCTTTCACCACTCAGGGCAGTCAGGTTGTTAGTAAAACTTGAGGTCAGAAGAGAAGTGCTCTGCCTACCCATCTGTTCTCCAATGTCCGTTCTGAATACACCTGGAAACAAGCCTGACACCAAAGGCCAAAGGAGAACTGAGCTTTCTGGACAGCCTGCAGGCCAAATAGCAGATGAACAATAGGAAGCCCCACAGAAATAAATGCTGAGTGGTGGTAATCGACAGCTGAGAAACTGAAGAATAGCCCAAGGCCAGCTGATGCACATATTGTAGACATACCAACACCGTAGTAAACTCCCTCCAATACTTTCTGCTACCATGCCCTCGCAATGCTCTTCTGCTAAGGGATTGGTGTTTAAGCATTAAAAACCCAACACTCAGTATCCAGCTATGGCCATAAGATGCTGACCTATTTGCGTTTGTTATTTCTTTTTTCCACTACTGCTAGGTGTTCCTATTTTTTTTAACTCATTTTTTTGACCACAGTACTTAAAAATAAAAAACCACAGATATAACACTGAGTCAAAGAAGGTATTTGTAACTGTCCTGGCTAATCAATGACAATTAGAGATTTTCTAGACATGGATTACAGAAAAAAAATTTAGATTCTTTGCAATTAATAGAGAACACTAATGTAAGTACTAGCTGAACAGGCTTAAATTCCTGTTTTCATCATCTTTTCACCCTGCAGCTCAAGCTAAACAGTAAAAATCTCCTTAAAAACCTGATGCACTATCATTCTTCTGAACAGTAAAATGTTCAGAGGTGCATCCCACATGATCATAGACAATGAACAGTGCTCTAAAGAGTTCAGGGATGGTAAATGCAAACCAGAAAGGCTGCAAAAGCAATAGGCAAAGGCGAGTTTTTGTGAACAATATGAATAGTAGACTTTCCTTTATTTTCCATTTCTTGATAATAGGTATTTTTGAAATAATTCTTAGAAACTGTAGGTATTTGGCCACTAACATTGAGTATATACACCAATAGTCCAGAACAGGTAAAAAGAATATCAGGCAAAATAAGAAAAAATAATAATAATGGGGAGAACATGGCCATTTTCACATTGAAATCAAAAGGAAACCTTGGCTTCTTTCAGACATTCAAGGCATATGCCTAACCCAATACTTGCATTTAATAAAACTAATCTGTATCTTCAGAGATTTCAGTCAAGTCTTGTCAAGTTTACGAACAAGACAAAGCTGCTTGGAAAGGATCTGGATTTCTTACTGTTAGGGATGGTCAGAATGATATATTTCAATTTCCAGTTAATGACAGGGCTCTAGCCTTCTAGAATAACTTATACTAGTCATCCATTCCTACTGCTTTCCTTCTTGCAGAGGATTGCTGAGGGATGCATGGGCAAGATGTGAAGGCAATGTATGCCTGCGTGACCATCAACTATAGGACCACCCTGGCTCAATTAACTTAGAGCAGTCTCAGGTGTCATTCCAAATGACATTTAGCTTTCAACCCCATGCTGCTGACACAAACAGGACCATGCATTAAACTCAATTCAGCTTAATTAAACCAAGGGCATTCCATCAAGAGAACTGCAATTTAAAATGCTGACTCAAACTCTCAAAAATAATTCAAAATACTTCTTCTCCCTTTTCTTCAATCTATGCTAATTTTACTACAGCAATTGTGTCTACAAAGCAGAAGTCATTTTCTATCCACAGACATTTTCTTTCAAGTAACTTCCATTCAGAAACTTTACATAAATAAAACACCACCATCACACAAAAACCTACCTCAAAGGAATCCTTAAGATCTACTTCTATTGCAAATTTTTTATGGCTACGGACTTGAGTAATCTAAAATTCTTTATGCAGACAAACAAGAGTAAAAAAAACAGGTGAATTGTTCATAATTTTGTTATACCTATGATACTGGTTTTAAATTCTCTCCCCAGCTCCTTTTTAATCTAATGATTTTTCCCCTACATTGCATCACCCTTTAGTGCAGTGACAGAGAAACAAAGCATATCTTTCAACATGGCTATGTCTTTTCATATAGAGATGAATAAAAACGTACCTTATGAGACAATCTTCTTGCCATGGATTTAAAAGTCTGAAGAGATGGAGGATCTGTTCTTCCAGTACTTCACTTTTACCACTGGAGAAATTAAAAAAAAAAAAAAAACTCAAATTAAATTGCATCTTTCTTCGCCTTGACCCTCCTTTCCTTGCTAGGGCCAATGGAGTTAGAAGCAGCAGGTTTTGCTTCCTTCAGTTACAGCAAAACTGTAATAATGATAGAGCTGCTCTACCTTCTTTGGGCACAAGTGTGAATATTTGACCTTATATGCTTTATTTGCTGTTAAACACACTTACCAGCCCTTCCATATTTCTTCATCTCCAATTTATCGAGTAAATATAATACAACATAGCTAGAGAAGGAGACCTGGAGCCCTACTTCCACCACTGCTAATTCTTCTACTTGGCATGCAGACACATTTGTTATTGTAGGATTACATGGGAGATTTTGCATCTCCCACATACCAGGCGTTAATTTAATTGTCTCAGGAAAGAACATCAAAAAATACTGTGAGAAAATTGAGGTTTATAGCTGCAGGATTTTGCAGGTAGCCACATAACGGAAAATAACCAAGCAAATTTAAAATAAAGATGTCCATGAATTTAAGTGTTAATTAAACCAGCTGAAAACTCCAACTAAAAAAATCCCTGAAGAGTTGACTGCTTAAAGTCGAGAATATACCAGGGAAAGAATATGTACCATCACCTTTTACTTTTCTTTAATCATCTATTACCAGAGATATTACACAGAGCTAAATGGACTTCTGCTGTAAAAATCACTGCCTTTATATTACAGAAAAAAAGCATTTATTTATAGCTTTGAATAATAATCAAAGTGTGTAGAAGAACATTCTAAAATATTATGAAGATAAACAGCAGCAGAACAAGTTTAGCTTGTGAAATTAATAAAGTTGTAAAGGAAACACACAAGGCCAAGCATTCAAGGGGAGTAAATTTTCTCAAGTCCTCTGAAACAAATTGGTGCACACTGACTTTACACTGCTTGTGATCCAAACAGTGATAAATAACTCTTTTTAGTAACAATTGCAGGATAGGGTCTATGTTTCCTCTAGGAAAAAACAAACAAACAAAAAAATAGCTCATACAGACATGAAAGGCTAAAAAATTAGGAAAAAAAGAAAAAAGAAAAAAAAAAACAGGTAATGCCTTACCTTTTTAGGGGATTGTTATAAATGAAAAATATACAAAGATGTGTGGGATTCCTCACTTCTTGAGGACTTCATTAGTCAAAAATTGTGTTGGGAATTTACTCAGCAGTGTTTCAGTGGATCTAAAGAGCTCACATTTCATGGCTCCTTCTCTATGGCAGAGGCCAGATAAAATCAGCGGGATGCAGTGTGTTTCCTGCATTATTGTTTCTGCTCTCAGTGATCAAAAAGCCAACTACCATTGCAAAAGTGTGGCTCCTACACCTCTACTCAGTAGTTTATGCTCAGATTTGTGTGTGAATTAACCTAGCCCTTCAGCTCACTGGAGGGAAAAAAAAAGGGGGGGGGGGGGGGTGAAGGGGGTGCTTTTGTACTTAAGTCTCAAGAAGTGCAGGCCCTGCAGGTAACCAGTGAGAACAGAAGATTAGAGCTTTCCAGTGCAGAGCTCAACTGCATTTCATTCATACAGCCAACTCCTAAAGCTGATCAACAATATTCTGATGAAAACCGCTGATTCAAGAGAACGAAGAGATTCCTCAAGACACATTCATTCTACTTAAGGCCTCCTCAGCATGCAGGCAGCAGGCGCTCCCGGGGCCTACCAGCTGGCCGGCCTGCCTGGCTTCCACCCAGCTCGCTACCAGCCGTCCGGGCTGACGGCCAGCCCCGGCTGCCGGCTGGGGAAGGAGCAGATTTGCAAAAACTGAAACAAATTGTTCTCTTTCGCCTCAAGTTCCGTGGCGTCGACATTCTGTTCCAGCACGGGATGAAACGAAATGTCAACAGCCCAGAATTTTCTACAAAACAGAGATGCAGTTTTCTGGCCAACTTTCGTCACGAGCTTTGTGCGCGCCGTTGTTGTTGCCTCTCCACAGGACGGCATCTGCCTCCTCTTTAACTCCACTTTCGTAAGCATCAACTTAAAGGCAACGAATATCGAGGAATCTGTCCCACATTGATTAAATTACATGAGTTTTGAGAAATAACATACAACATGAGAAAATTCTGAATGTCTGAGGGCTTATCATTTTAAGACTGTTGCAGTTAAATACTGCCTTCTGCAAGACACACAAAAATAGCTCTCTAGTCAGCTGGGTGATTCTGCTGCTTTTGGTACTGTTTTCACAACACAATAGACAAACCAGATGGGTTATTTTTCAAGGACTTTGTCCGTCATCATGCATATGGTGTTTCTCTGCTAATCTGTTCCCTGGAGAAATAACAAAGCACCTGGATTTCTAACTACCACTATCCCATCCTAATGAGTGACCAGTAACATATTGTTCACTGCTGTTTGTAAAACAACCTCCTCCAACTTAAGAGATTCAGGTGCCTTTTCATTTTTCTAAATATCTTAACTCTATTAGAAATATAGTTGCGAATATAATTATTGCTCTAATTAGACAAGTACTAGAACTTAAATGCATTCTCTCATGCTAATGTGTTCTGGGTCTTGGTAAGGATGAAGTCATACAGTTCAGGAGATCATTCTCATGGGCCCCTAATTTATTTCATATTGCACTATCAGCAGTTGTAGCTATCTACTCACTCCCACTAGATCTAGTTAAGATGAAAGCTGATTCAATTGTCACGTTACTCAGGTGATTTTTTTTTTTTTTTGGGGGGGGGGGGAGGGGGAAGAAAATTTCTACCTACATGTACCTTCATTCAGAAAATTGTAGCAGCAGAACCTTACAGAAATGGAAATCAACATTTAACACCCTTTTTTTTAAGCAGGTCATATGCAATCATCCTTGTAAATCTATACTAGGAGTTTTCAAAAGGCAACAAATCTAATCACCTACTTTTTAAAAAACAAACCAAGGAACACTGATCTATCAATTTTACGCCTCTGTTGCCCTTTGCACACAACTTTGAAAAGGCCATAAAAAGACAAAAAAAAAATATAGTTACTTTCAATTACAATACCTTTCCAAGAGACATCAAATACCTACAGCCTCAGTTTCTTACTCAGAATAACAATGGAAAAACTTCCTCGTGTTTCTTCTCCATATGGATTTTTAACCTGATGAATTTTTCTGAAGGTGGCATCTTTAAAGTACAAAAATCTAGAATTGTGACTCTTCATAAATAACTGCTTTTAATTAAGCTCAAAGACATTTTTTTCTTCTCAAGGACAATAACTTTTAATAGTCTTCTACTTCCCCTCCCTTTAATTCCTCCTTTCTTCCAAACAACTCAAGACATTTCTGGTTCCTCTGTAGAAGTCAGTTCCTGTAGGTACTGAATTCACACATTCTAACTTAATATATATATATATATCTTACATTAATAGGCACATTAGGGAGAGAGAAAAGAGTGAACCTATCAAACAACAAAAAAGGATGAATTATTAATCCTATGCAACTACTGAAGGATTCCTAAGCCAAGACTCATGAATCATCTTTTTCAGTGAAATAGTTTGTGAAGTAGAAATGCTTTTTTATAGTGTAAAATGTTATCAAAATTGCAGTATTCTACTATAAATTAACTACTTCAGCCATCAGTTTTCCAGCATAATTTCTTACATTCATTTCAACCACTTTAAGTCCTTTTTGTTTCCAGGAAGTAGTTGGAGAAATCTTCAGACTGAAAGGGCAGAAGATTGATTTAGAGCTAATCAATAAAACAAATGGTAACAAATTGTCAGGTCGGTATGTTATTCCCCAGAGTGTATAAGAAAATAAAAAATGAATAATCAAATCATTAACTGTGATGTGTAGAATGCCCTTTAAAAATCAACTGCAGAATTAATAGGTTGGAAAGCAGCAACAGTGGCAAACACAGTTACACAACACAGGAAATTAAAGTACAGAAGTCTGATCTCTGCACAGATAAATTGTGGGATTGCAGTAAACCAGGTATTTGTGTAGTAATTTTAATAAAACTGGAGAGATTCTATGTGAAAGTTGCTGAATCTCTCTCTAAACATTTTTAAGGATCTGGCAAAAAGGTGAATAAAGAAGATTCTGTAAAGAAGATGCTGAAGATGACTTTTGATTTCTACAAACCTTTCAATAAGGTTATCATTGAAGCTATCTTTGGATGTGAGAGAAGGTTATCTGGTGAAGCCTGAAGGGCAGCATAAAGACTGCTTTCATAATAGAAAGCCACAGTTATTAGAGGTTACCTTTTCTGGAACCTGTGTCATTCAATATATTCATAAGCAATCTGGAAATAGCCGAACAGCAGAATAGTTACAGAGTGTTTAGAGACTCAATTAAAAGCAACAGAAAAGAAAAAGAAAAATCTTAAAATTTATGGAAGACAAGGTCATGAAAATGTATTAAATGCACTGATGTTTTTTTAGTAGATTTGTTTTTAAAGCCCAAGGCTGCTAGTAACAAATGGAGAAGTATGTTACTTTATCTGTTTTGCTCTTGCATTCTTTTAATGCCTGCTACTGCCCACTATCAGTGAGTAGATATACAGCTAGTTGAACTGCAAATGCTATTATTTTTATAAAAAGATACTTTGAAATGACAGATTTGACTTGAGTTCTCTATTTCTCTCCTCTGCCCTCAAATTCCACCAAAGTTTTACCACGTGCTTTTGGGTGAAATCAGTTATTTAATGAGCACATTTAGACCTGAATAATTCAGAAGATGAGCTTGTAGTCAGCTCAAGTCACTGAAAATAAAAATAAAATAAAATAAAAATAAAAATAAAATAATAATAATAATAATTAAAAAAAAAAAAAAAAGAAAACTCAAAGTATTTTTTTAATACTGGCTCAACAGTTTTCCATCCCTTTCTGTTTAGAAACCCTGAGTCAGCACCTGGAGTACCTGGGGCTCTGTGGAGATGACACGGAAGCTGAAGACCAGATCCTTGAAAGTCTAAATGGGATTCTTCTTGCTCTTACTGAAGATAGCTAAGTATCACTCTTGATTGCTTTTTAACTGTTTACACAATATGGAAGTATTCACTAGAGCTCTTCATCTGTTGTGATAACCTGTATTAGAAGAGGCTGCTGCTGAAGCTATAGATCTCCCCAACCTGTTTCATGATTTTCCTTGCTTTCTGCCTACTCTCAAACCTACCTGTGACCAGATAAAATTACTGATCCCTATAACACCTCAAGCTACAAAGAAATTCCAAATTTAATATTCTGCTTATTATAAACTCCTACAATTAGAAGTGGAGTGACCCTATCAGAACATAGGTTTAAAAAAAAAATGATTACTATGAAACACTTAGCTCAGATATAGGTATGGACCACATTAACCTCTAGAATTCATTTCAAGGATTAATTAGCAATTAAGGCAAATTTGTAAGTAATCTGGAAGAAAAATATTAAATCACTAATCACTCAAATTACTAATCTCAATGGTACAACAGGCATCTTAAACTACAAAATCCATTATATTATATTTATCTATAAAAAGCTGTAACAGGCTTAAAATGCAGTGAATTTGTTACTGAACATATTTAAGTTTATAGCTAGTTATTCTACAATACTACACGGTAATCATTATGTAGATGACCAAAAATGAATTCTGTAAGTAATTTTCATATGAATAAGCACAAAGACTAAAGTTCCTGATATGTTATCTGAAATACTGATGATTTATTGAAATACACATTCAATTAATCCAATAAATTAGAGCAAAAAAGAAGTTCCTAGGTATTTACAGACTTCTATTTGACCATCCTGTTATTAATACCAGCCTCATCTCAACAACTGTTTATACTTTTCTTACATCATCATGCTTTCCACTCTGACACATCACCACCTCTCTACTAGTGCTGTTCCGCAGGGCTGTACAAACAGATGTGGCCAACCTGTTCTGCCCAAAAGCCTTTTCAACTTGTCACAGACATCTTATTTGCAGAGGCAAACTTAGTATCTGAGGGGACAGCAATCAGGCCTGTCAAGAGCTGGTTACTTGTTAATTGAGAATTGTTTAATCTTCACTGAGGGAGCTTGTTTTACATGTGCAGTAGCTCTCCCTCCTTCAGTGGCCACAATGATGTGGCTGTGCTGGTACAGCAGTGTGCTTCACACATGATAGGTGAAAGTAAGAGTTACAACTATCTGAAGAATAAGGCAATCATGGCTCTAACCATTTAAGAGATTTCAGATCACAAGATCAGATTTTTCACAGGCTTTCATGAATTGTCACAGTCATTCCTCATTAACCAGACTTCCTGAACTTGACTCAGAGAGGTCTTCAGTGGTATCCAAGGACTGCTCTGTACTAGAGACCTAGAGCTCTAAACAAGCCATACATACTATTTGTTTGCAAATAGCTTACAAGACCACACTTGTTATGACAAATGCTTGCAATAGCATTCAGCATATTTTTAATGCAGACAGACATCACTGCAGATGCACTCACTGTTCCAGGCCAGGAAGAGCACAGCATCCAGCTTCAGCAATCAAGTATGTTAGCAATGTGTTCTGAGGAAATCTGCCTATACCAATTGAGTCTTTTAGTACTAAATAGAGAAGATACCATGCTATACATCTTGACAGTTACAGTTATGTCAGCTTTCACATACAAAGCCAGAACTCAATCTCCCTTTTGTAAATATTAGTCTGAATTCTTATAAAGGCTTAGCTCTAAGAAAGCTTGTTATTAACCTTTTACCAAATTACTATGGAATGATGCTGTAATTACATTTCCGCATTATAGAACTGGTTTATGTAACCACATAAGAAGAAACTATACATCTAGAAAACATATGGTCGAGCACCCTTTACCTTTTAAACACAGAAAAATCAATAGGTGAGTAGAAAATTCAATGGTCTCCAGGGGATAGCCAGACAAAAGCAAATTAATGGAATGATCTACATCTCAAATCTGCTTTGGTGTGTCCTGGTTGCATAACACAGCCACATTGTATGAGTAGTAGTAGTCAAAGCAAAATAACGAGGTGTACAGAATTGGCTACCACCGCAGTTTTATACAATGAATTACTGTTTATTGTAGGTTTTCTACAATAATACAACCTGGCCCATTTCTAAATAGAAGAATGCCACTTTGACCTAGGAAATAAAGAAATGTCTGCTTTGAAAGAGAAGCAGGTTAGATGGGATCCTCTTGTTGGTTATTCCCTTTGTTACTTACAGTATCAGAGATATTCTAATTCTTATACCAAGAAAGTTAATCAGTCATTTCATGATGGTAAAGTGTGCAGCCTTACAGTAAGTAGTCTCACGCACAGACACCGACAACAAGGAAACAGACTTTTAGCTCTATTTTAATTGTCTAGGGTCTGAGCTAAGACATTCACCAGCCAGACAGGAATTTTAAAAGTAGTGCCTATTCTCCTTATGAGAAAGTCTTTATTTAAGGTCTCTGCGCCTTCTCCTGAGATGACATAAACCTGCATTTATTTGAATGCCCTGGCAGATGGTGACTTACTACTTTAAGGACAATTAGACGTGGTTTTAATGTAAAAAGTCTAAGAGAACAGACTGTTCTAATTGCTGGTCTAATAAAAGATATTGTGCCTACCTACAAAATTAATGGCTAGGAATAGCATCTTAATCTGCGACTTCCCATGCCCATGCCTTACGCAAGTATCTTTTTATAGTCAGAGATGAAAATGTTTTCCTCTTTGCTTTGCCACCTGTGCTTCAATTCAGCATGAAGCAGAATAATCAGCTGGATAGACACTCGCTGCAATTTAAGCAGATGAGCATTCACGTATATTTAGACTGAGACAGACTTAAGTACCCTGTTAAGTCAGCACCTTGGATCCCAAAGACAGCCACTCAGAACTCTAGGAAACAAAGCACCATGTAAATAAACAGTTGCAAACATCTTGCAGGTGTTGTTAACATTCCTATCATTACAGAGCAGAGATCCTTCAGCCTACTCAGAGAGAGTGGGATCTTCGTAACTTTGGCAAAAATCCTGAAAGGCAATCCACGATGTGCAGTGAAAGCAGCCCAGGTGCTTTCAGAGATAGCCAAGAATGGTATGTTGCATTTTAGTATATACAGCATTACTACAAGGCATATTACAGCACCTTAGCTGTGTTTCCACTGTTTAGTTTTGTTGCATGGCTACCAGTTATTGGTCTTGCAATTGCAATCATTTTATTTTAACATGACAAAAGACACAACAGTCCCTCTCCTTTACCTGTGCAGATGAAATGAAGAAGCCGTGTATTGAAGCAGATTTGGTTCTGACTTTGATACCTTTGCTGGAAAGCACAGACCAAGAAATGCTGCTTCATGCTGGGCGGGCTATTGGCCGTATCTGTTATGATAATCGTAAGTATCTACTTGAGAGAATTCAATTTTTTTCTAGCTGCAAGACATTATTTCAGAAGGCATTATTATGAATTACAGGCTACATTTTTTTCCATGAGACCTGTGCACACTATGCACTTCAAGCTCCTGTTAGTCATACAGTACACACAGCTCAGATGCCAGTCTGAACGCATCCCAAACACATCCTAAACTCTGAGTTTCCCATGTTTTTGACTTCAAGGTGCTACATCTTCGTCAGACCAGAGACTGAATACTTCCGCTCTTCAACCGAAGAGTGGCACAGCTTCATATATACCTTAAACAGCTTAGCAGAACTACCTTGGGGCCAAATCCCAAAGGGCTTTGACTTCTCCCACGTTTATAAAGCAACAATTTTTTTTTTAAAGTGTGTAAGGAAAAAAACTCTAAAAGATACGGAGATATTATTTAGTACTTCATTAAAGACAATTCTTTGCATATAGAAGATCTCTGGGCTCCAAAGATTTCCATAAAGACAGTATACTAGCGTGCCTGCTGGTCTCAAAAATTATGCCCATTTCACTTAATTGCCTCAACAGATTATTATTTTTTTTATTCTTAATTCCCAGGCTGACCAAAGTATTTATGGCATCTTGGAGTTAATATGGAGCTTTTCACCCAGTATCTACTATTAATATCCCTCAACCTTCTTTTATGTTTCTTGTGAGGACCTGTGTAGATTTGTCTAGAAAACCATGGGTTTGCCTTCCTGCATTATTGCTATGAAATCCAAGCATGACAGGCAAAAAATCTGTATCGGGTATAGATTCTACTACCCCCCTGCAAATTAGATCAGTGATTCCTTGATTGAATTATGATTACATATCCTACAATAGCACACAGATGCTTTTCCTGATAACATGTCAACATGCTGCCACCTGAGTTGCAGTCTAGCTCTCAGCAAGACTCTTATGAAAGCACCGTCATTGTACCGGTAAGCGACCACCACTGACCAACTTTGTATCTCAGTTCTTGGCATTGTCAAAATGATTGTAGATATTAAGCCTTCATTCACTACAAACCAAATTACAAAAAGAAGAAAACAGTTATCCGTTTTCTCAATAATTCTGCAAACAGAGACAACTGTACTTCATATACTACAACTATGAACAAATTCATTTCAACTTACCATACTTCACTGACTTCCCTTGAGCTACAGCGATTTATGCTTGTCTGAGGACTTTGCTCAGCCTATAAAAATGCCAAAGATGCATTGAATTCAAGCACTCAAAGGCTCCCTACATTCAAAGCGATTAAAAGAAAAAAAAAAAATGAAGAGATTCTCCTAGATCAACTTTAAAGCCACCTCTCTTTCTCAGTAGTATCTTATAACAGCCTGGGTAGTGTAAAGGATCTTGTTTCACAAAGGTTTTTTTTTTGTTTGCTTGTTTGTTTGGTTTTTTCCTCCTCAAAAAATAATCATTATCAACATGCAAAGAACAGGTATGTGGATATTTACTACACAGTTCAGAATACTGGTGATCCCCAAAAGCTGGGTCGTCACTAGACTGTACCTTATCATAGGTTCAAGTCCCTTACATATCCTTGCCTTTTAGGCTGAAAGAAGCCATGGGATAATACAGCTCAGGTTCCTGTTCCCCGAGAGAAATAAGCCAATGTATATTCCTCACTCAATTTTCAGATAGTTATGAAAGTGATGCAGTCCATCAGAACTTGCACTAGAACATGTGCCACTAGTCAAGATGCTCATTCAGTTGCCCTGATCTATTTATTTTTCACAGTGGCCTAATTACTCAGGTCAAAGTAAAACCAGGAGGTCTAGCAGAGCTGTTCTGAACCTGCATTTTCCATGCACACACATTAGCCTGAACCGATGACATGAATGCTGTATGAAATGTAACAGTGTAAGAACAAACTAGATTACCTTGCTGCAAAGCATCTCAGTTGGACCTTCTTTACTGATTTAATTGGCCCCTATTTAATCCCCTTTAACTTCTGATCATGCTGTTACCAGGTGATCTTCAGGAAGAGCTGGTGAAGGTAGGAGTAATCTCATCACTAGTGCGAATATTGACTGATTATGCAGAGAGTGAACCACTTGTCCACGTTGACCTATTGGCCTTATGCAATCTTGCAGACCTTGGTAAGTAAATGCTTTTGTATCTAGCAGGAAAATGTCAACTTCACACTGTCATTGCCTTTCCATTTACATGCAGAATGCCCACAGCTGTGGCAGGGTTTTTTATTTGTTTTTGTGGTTTTTGCTCGCTATTTCCCCATACTGGTACATAACAAGGAACTGGCCACAGCACCCATATTGGGAAAGTTACTACTCTGTCCCGGAGTATCAGCAATTATTATTTAATAATTATTAACATAATTAAGTTTCAATAGAATATTTTTGATTCAGAAAAAGGTATAGATGGCATAACTTCATCTACTGTAAATTGATATAGTTTCAACTAATTCAGATACAGTACATACAAATACTGTTAAAAGGTCTATTTAATAATTACATTTATAAACCTTAATGAATCAGTTTCCATTTTCATTTACACAATTTTCAAGCAAAGGCATCTCCATCAATTTAAACTATATTTGCAGAACCTTACATAAGCCTTAAGTAGTGATGGAGGAATAAGACCAAACAGAAGAAGTTACCATGCTCTGTATATGGTCTGACTCTATACTGTAATTTAATTACCTCCTGCCTTTAGGGGGAGAGGCAAGGAAACGGGTATGTCACACTATTTTCTAGCCAGGCCTTCCCTTTATAAATCTCTTACAATACTTAATACCATATTCTATTAAAATGTGTTGTATGTCTAAGAACAGTAAGCTTTAAAATATTTGATCTCTGTTATCATCATCTTGCAGATGGTTAGGATCCCAGTGAGATTAGAACTATCTAATCTAATCAAGGCAGAAAATATACTGCTACAGCAAACAGGCATGTGGCAGATGCCAATTTGATAAATGAAATAATCATACTGCAGATGGATTTATACGAGTAATTTATAAGGAATTAAGCCAGGATTAATTTCACAGCTATTATAAAGCCATAGCTACAGGAATTAAATAAAAAACAGCATTAAAACAATGAAAGTAGTAAAGACAGGGAGTAATAAAACGGATGGAATAGAGTTCTGCTGTCTCAGTGCTTGTCTCAGATAAATAAATACAAAATATGTATGTATAAAGAAAACAGGAAAAGCTTTCAAAATCAAAGTAACATCTAGTCACTTCTGATTATAGGAAGATATGCTTTTAACATTTTATCAAATACAGAACCATTCAAAATCCTGACTTTATCATATACACAGATACAGCTAAGGAAGCTCTAAGCAAGACAAAGGTTGCTGAACAGCTGGTGAAACAACTGAGAAGAGCAGAGAACCATGAAAGGTTAGAAATCATCTTTGAGGTCCTACAAGCACTTGCAGAAAACGGTAAGGCTCCTTTTGGCTTGAGGGAAAGAGGAGAAAAAGGGATATTGGTGCTTAGCTTAATCTCCAGGTCCTACATTTGTTGGGGGATCCTACTAATGGAAATTAGTAATCCCTTCAATGGAAATAAACCACAAGAACATATGAAATCCCAGCCTGATTAAGGCTTGGAAGCTTAATAGGTGAGACAGCAAAGCCAGGCAGGAGAGAGTAGCCTTCCACTCTATTTTGGTAGAATATGACTTTGCAACAGAATACCAAAGTAAACAAAAGACTGAAGTTTTTTATTTTTGTATTAAAAAATTGATCACCAAATGCAAGGTATCTACTCTAAGCAGCAGTGTAACAAGCACTGTCAAGAATCCATCTAGAATATCTAGATATCTGATGAAAACTCTTAAGTGGCTTTGCTCATCCTGCCTATGGTTTCATCCTAGCACCAGGATGTCCAATAAACAAAAAAATGACCGCACCTGGAAAGAGACTGACCTAAATTCAAAGATTTAGCTTCCTAGCTTGAAACTTCAAATATGAAGCAAGAAACTTCTAGTGTGCTTTTGTGTTCTTTACAGATGCTCTAAAAGTTCAGTTGGTGGAGGCAGGTGTGCAAGAGGTGCTGTCTGACATCCTGCTGAGGCTCCAAGGCAATTCACAAGCTGAAAATACATGCATTGTGAAGGCTGCATCAGATCTCATTGTCTCTCTGCTTCTTGGAGGTAAAAATAAAATAAAATAAAATAATGGAATATTGACAGTCCAGATACATAAAGAAATGTCAGGAAGTCCCCTGGAAGAAGTGTTGTCATCTGCTTGGTTACTTCCATTTCCTTAACAGGGACACATCTGCAACCTCTTTAAGGGAATTCTCAGACATTGTACTTTTTCAGTGTTTATAGGACTTCAGTGCTCATGTTGCAATGTTTCTCCTCAAGCATCAAGCATATGCTACCTCAAGCAATCTAATTAACAATGTGAATGCTTCTGTGCAGAAAACAAGTGCAGGTACAAAAACCTCAAGGCCACTATTGCTGTGCCCATGATTGTGCCAGACACACCCAGCTTCTAACACTTTACTTTCAAAGCTGAGCCCAGAATCTGCTTTAAATTTAAAGCTAATCATCAGATTAAAACCTTCGCATGGTGTTGTGCCACACATCTGTCCTCATTCCCTACTCCAAGCCTATGTACGTACTTCAAGTATTTGGATTAACAAGTGAAATTTATGAATTTCCTTATAATGTAAACTGTACATTTATGTAGCAGGAAAAACATAATCATTCCAGGAATTTTGAACAATTCCTAACTTTCTCCATTAACTTAATTATCAATAAGGATTCCCTGAGATCTCTCTGAATAATTAGAGAGACATTTTACTTCAGAAAAACGATGTGACAGTATCACATGCATTTCTCCCCACCTCCCCCCACATCCTTTCTAGCCTTCCTTTCTTCATTGTCTCTTACCTAGCTCTGAAGCAGCCTTTGTGCATGGCTGCCCATGAAGGCCACAGAAATGCCCTCCGTGCCTTTAGACTTGCTATCTCCGGCTTAGCCAGCTGAATGGCTTGCTTTGTCACTCCCTCTTCTCCCTCCATCTCCCCGACAACCCTATTAGATATTTCATATGGAATAAATGAATAATCCTTTTCAGGCCCCAGTTTGTGCCTTTAATCTAAGAAAAGAAATCCTATGGAAATCTGATCTCAGCATCAAATGACTTCTGAGGCAGTGAAAAGATGACAGCTTTTGAAGCTATGAAAGTGGCTGTTCCTAGCAGAGTTTAACCATGAGCCATTAAATTCAAGGTTCTGCTGCCATCCAAGGCAAAAATCCATAGGAGAGAACCAATTTGGAGCTCTGTGACAATTGAAGCAAGGCAGCCACTAATGGGTTCTGCCTATTTGCACTTTACAAGAGGATAAAAAAAAATGCTCTGCCATTCTTTGGTGTGAAAGGTGGCAGAGGAGGGAAATTAAGTTCATTTAAGGTTAGTCTATATGAAGATGACAGTATTTTGCCTGTAGAATTTTCTCAGGCCAAAACAGCCTATACTCAGAGAATCATTCATAAAGACTAAAGGCAACCTCTCTTATATACTCTAACCTCCAAAGATTAGGACCAGGCAAAAGAATGTTTGAATAATCACAAGCAAAAAAAAATCACCTTTAGAGAATGTAGACATAAAACACTTATCAAAAGATTCTTGCATGAGTAAAATTTGAACTATTTTCACAGAATGACAGTTTTCTCATGAAAATATCCACTCATTCTATACACATCTGACTTTCTTATTTAACATATGGAGAAATACAGGGGGAAAAATGTGCCACTAACTCACTAACAGCAGTAAAAATGCTCAAAACTGTAGTGTTGGTTCAAAAGAGAACACAGAAGCTTTTACTACTTTGGGGCAGTAATAATATTCAAACAAGCACAGATGTTAAAACTACTACATATGGCCACTTAAGTGGTATACATACAAAAAAATCTTAGACATGCAGCTAGCACTATGAGGAACAACTAAAGCTACTTCTGGCCAGATTCTTGGTTTGTACCAACCAAGACTGCATAGTTTCACAGGTAGCTCTTTACCCCAGGTGAAGATGCAGTCTTCCTGTACGGCATGCACAATTTTTGCCATTTTCTAACAAATAATATTCAAACAGTAATAACACAGTAATAATAGAATGTTGACTGGTGTCAGGAAAATGCTTCTCTTGCAGCGTGATTAACTACACAGAATAATAAAGTACAGAAAAATATTTGCCAAATGGCATCCTCAAAACACTTCCTTCAAAAAGATGCGGAGGGTAACAGTTTACGTCAGCTCTTCAGGGGAAGGCACTTTCTAATTTCCTATCAAGGATAGCTAAGGAACTTCTGATAACAAAAGTCCTCTCATCGCCGCAGACTGAGTTCTCAAAAATAAAGGGAGACAATACAGACATACAGATATGCACTTACAAAGTATTGTGGAGCATGTACTGTGCAGAATGGTGATTCTTTGGAAAGTATAAATCAGCTCTTTCACCAGCTTTGAACGGGTAAAAACTCCTAGGTCAAGATTTTCCAAATTTCATGAGTGCAACATAGACTTATTTCAGAAAGTGTGTTTCTCAGAACAGGTAAGAAAAATCTAATGATTGTACTGAATACAAGGAGTAATAGCAGTACAAAACTAGTAATCAGACTCACCATTGCTGGCTAAGATAGCTGGTCTCACTATAGTCTCTTAAACCAGTAGAACAGCAAAATGGGGCATTAAAGCTATCCTGTGGAGAAATGGAAAATGCCACTAGTATTCCATCACACACGTGTGTGTGCATAGTAATATAGATATAGTAGCATATATATATATACAGTGGAAAGTAAAGCAGTATTGGAGGAAGAAACTGAATGGAGAAGATATGGATTTTAATTTGACAGTGATTGGCTCTAGAAAGTGTTCTCAAGCAAAGTTTTACCAGAGTATGCATCTCAGTTCACAAGTAGCTGATGCCCACTTCCATCTCTAGAGAATTGAAGACTGTAAAAACAATGCAAAAATGCAAAAGCTATTGTCTCAATCTCATCAAAACATTGAGACAAACAAGGCAAGGTCTCCCTGAATTCCTCATTCACATGACTAACTTCTATCAGTTTCTCATCTCATCTGTCTACCTGCTTGGTTTCTTCTCTTTCTTTAGATGGTAACTGTATACGAATGGTACAGGTGGGAGTCATACATCAGCTTCTGGACCTTTTGGAGAAACATGTGGAGAGTGGGGATGTCTCTGTACAACATGCTGCACTCAGTGCACTTCGAAACCTTGCTATCCCAGGTACAGAGTTTGAAGACCAATGACTTACTGTGATTCTTTGTACAGATGGATCATTTAATGGAGATACGTGCAGCTCTGTCCAAGTCATCAATTCCAATGCCACGTATTCTGAGGGGCAATTGACTTTTTTTCCCCCTGCAGAGACATATTTATGCATAATTCATCAGGACTTTTCAGCCATGCGAAGGGTCTAAATATAATACACTGTAAACTCATTGCCAGCTGCTGAAATGGTTTCCTATTAACAGCATACAGCAGTTTAAGATAAAAATGCGGAACCAGGCTTATAGCTTAAAATACATAGTTTGGGGTGGAGCTCTCATCAGACTTGGTAGATTTTTATTATTATTATTTTAATAAATTTGTTCTTCTCTAAAGCCAATATTCATTACGAATTTGGCCTGTATAACACTTTAAAAATTTTACTTGCAATCTTCAGTAAATCCATATCAGAAAATTTTGTGCTACTGCTTCCACTCAAAAATATAATTCAGACCAAAAATGTTTTACTGGAGACTTAATAGAACAGCACCACAGTCCCTACACCGTGGTATAGCACTCTTCAGAGGAGCACGATGACACTTTTCTGAAAAGAAAAACTTGGAGCTGTTTGCTGAATTTTCTATGTAAGCTAGCCAGCAGGCCTAGTTCAGTAAACAGTCCTACATATAGTCATTACTTTGAATAAACAAGAGCCCCACAAGACAACTTACTACTTTGCTTCCACTGCTTCCTTTTAAATCCTGATATACCTTGTACCAGGTGTATGAAGTCCTTATTTCTTCCCTCCCAATAGATCTGTTCAAAACTTCACTTATTCATTTCAATTTCAACTTGTTTTTTATATGCTCTCAGGTAACTTAGTTTTGCCTATAGTATTACCACACTCTCTGCATCGTAAGAGTCAGCCACATCTGTCTATTCAATTTTAAAAAGCATATTCCACATGATTAACCTCTCACCACTTCTGTATTCTCTGAAAAGACGTTTTCTACCACCGTTCACATTAGCAGACAGAGGCCTGTGCAATTGCTTTTTGGTGCTAGTAGTGTATGCAGAGATTTCTATGCATGCAAGCTACCTTACATCACTTACAACTTAACACAGCTTTTAAAAGATAATGAAAAGCAGCTTGGCTGTATGTGCGTATATCTACATAAGTATTTACATTGCTAAGCCTATCCTTGGGCATTTCTTAACAGAGCAATGAACACAGCTCATCTTGCAAAGATCATAAATCTAAAACTCCAGAAGAACATGGATGTAACCTACAACTTTGCTCCTATATTACTGCCTGATACATATAGTACTGATAGAACTTCATGTTCCCTGCAGCTGTATTTTAACAGGCTGAA
Source organism: Oxyura jamaicensis (assembly GCF_011077185.1). Lineage (NCBI taxonomy): Eukaryota > Metazoa > Chordata > Aves > Anseriformes > Anatidae > Oxyura > Oxyura jamaicensis. Next base: position 10,772,092 of record NC_048898.1, read on the forward strand.
TTCTTAATTATAAAATATCAACAGATCATTAAAGAGCCTCCTTTTTGTTATCTACTCTGCTCAATGTCTATCACAAAACCTCTTCAATATTTCCAATTTCTTCCACAGAATTTCAACAAGGTGTCAAACTGGAAGAAAAACAAAAATAAAACCTGCAGACAACTAATCTGTGTAAACATAAAAGATCAATTAAAGAAGTGGAAGCATTTAATTAAAAAAAAAAAAAAAAAAAAAAACAAGCAGAACAGAATAGGCATTATTTAAATTAGCTGTAATTGGGCAATGCATAACTTAGATTTCAAAATACTATTACTAACCTCACCTCAAAAAATAAAAAAACAAAAATTGAAGCTATAAAACGCTCCTTCACATGAATACATCATTTTCACCAGTACACAACCTCCATCACTTTTAACAATTTGCAGCTGGCTACCTGGAAAAAAAAATGCCTGAGTGCAAATCCAAACAAATCATAAAAGAAAAATGAATTAAATAAAGGCCAACATTTGCAAAGGTGAATGGGGAAGTCTTGAGTTAATTCAAATAGTGATCTTAAAACTGTAAAAGAAACAAAATCATTATGCTTTAGTGACTAGAGTCAGCCTACCACTGAAAAACAAGCACACTAAGAACAAGTTATTTAAAAGTGCCCGCTTCTCAGTTTGCCCAACAGAAGGTCAGACAGAACAGACATCTTCCTAATTTCACTGTCATCCATCCCTCCTAAAAGGCATGCAGAAGACTGGAGGAAAATTGCTCTGGAGAAAGCAGCTTTTCATAGCACAGTTAAGCAGCATTAGGACTCCTTCCAGACAACTGTCTGATTATTACCAGGGATTACTGCACTAATGACTGGAGCAAAGATGCAAGATTTGGGAGAGGAAGGCACAAAAACAAAGGTGTAAACAACAGAGGATCAGTGAGCTCAAATACAAAAAATGTCAGAGTCATTTCTGCCACCCAGTTCAAGATGAGCAAGCACAGGAAAACCTTGCTCATATGGGTGGGTGAATAGGTGAATAAGCTATTACTAGAAAACTAAGGGAAACAACAGCGCTGTGTTTATCCTGTTATATACTGTATTCTAGACAGGGTTGAGATCAAAAGTACCCAAAATATTCTAACAGCAATGCCTAAAAACTTTGAGCTCAAAAAACAGACCTAAATGGTTGGGTTGTCCTGATTTCATCCAAGTACTCTAATGAGTTGGACCCTTTCGCTAAGAGCATAATGGAACACAAAAGTCAGAACAACAATTATATCCTATCTATACCTTCAGATGCTCGTACAGTTAGTGAGCTTCACATTAAAGTCCCTTCTTTTTTTTCCCCTGGTTCCATTTTCTAGTTGTTAACAAGGTTCAAATGCTGGAGGAAGGTGTGGCAGAACGGATTCAGGCACTTCTAAGGTCAGAGATGCCTCCTGTGCAGTTTAAGCTTCTGGGAACACTACGGATGCTAGCAGATGGTCAAGGTAGGGAATTACTAATGTTTCCTCACGTCAGCTACACATTCCTCTCCTTCCCTTCCCCCAAGACAACAGATGTGCATGTAGAGGCCAGGCTAAGTATCCTGCTAACCTAATTCCACTCACTCTGGACAAGTTCCAAACGAGGCCGTTGCTCAAGGCTACAAGCCCTCCCATCACGCCCTTTGCCACCCTCTGAAGTAGATGAGAAATCAAACAGAAGAATCTGCAGTAGTCAGGGAGAAACAGCAAAAGCCTAAAGAAAGATGCTTTCCACTGGACGTATATCAGCAAAAGCCTGAGTATGATGGAAAGGAGTCAAAATAAGGATTTATAATGCCAAACAGCAAGAAAGCAAATGAATAGAAGAATTGAGAAAAATAAAGGATCAAAGGTAGCTGAGGTTTGGAGAGGCAGGAGAAATGAATTTCTATCACTAACAGTCTCCATACACGTTCCCAGGTTTATCTCAGTAAGGCTCAAATGTTGCATTTACTTTAAGCATTGAAATATGGGATTATCTACTTCACACGTCACATCATTTGGTTTTGCAGAGACAGGCATGCAAAGGCAATGAGACTCAATGCTTCTCAAAATGTAATTACACGCGAAGCACACAATTTAGGCACAAAACCTTGGAATTACATTAAGATCTAGTACCATGTCCCAATTCTTTGATTTATTCAGCTTCTTAGCAGAATATAATGATATATAAAAACAATTTGCTGTGGGTTTTTATAAAAGTGCCCTAGTTGTCTCAAATCACCAAAGCAGCTGCTCTAGCATACTGATAACTATAGACCATGCTGATGTGCAGGAACAAGAACTCAAAAACATAATCAGAAAAGTTGTAGCCATTTTGCAATGGGAACTGACATCTGGCACAGAACAGTTACAACCACAAATTCAGTGCAATATGAAAGAGCAGAAACAAGCATGCTCCTCTGCACATCACTGCACGCTCCACACTCTGATTTGGCAGCTACTTGCACCAGTTTTCAAATGAACATGCATCAAATTCACATCTAGCACTCATTGGTTTGCACCAATTCCAATGCAGTAAAAAGCTGTTTCCACTTATATTTCACCATGGTCAGGAACAGACGTTGCAGGATACACAGAAACTTAGCTTCTTCTTCCTCTCATGCTTTGAAGGAGGCCATTAAAATGTCACTCCTCTGAAGTGATAACTGGATTTCTGGATTGTGAGGGACCATTTATCTTTTAAAATTGAGACATCAGAATAACATAGATCTATATTAACAAATCTTTTCCTTTTTCCACACTCAATGCTATTTTTCAGCCCTGAGACAAAGTCAAAATTTGGCACAAAATGGTATAACTTCTGAATCTGAAACAACACAGGTGTCAAAGTGCTGAGTAGAAAAAGATTTATAAGATTATTCAGAGTTTACCCATTTATGCCTATGAGCACACATTTCTCCCACCTTTAATTGCTTTCTATTGTTTACCCATGAGCTAACATTGTCCTTAATTAACTCAGCCTGAAATGCTTGTGAATACACATCTACTAACAAGTCCACACTAAATTAGCTACTGATATTAGTTAATTGCATTATCTAGTGTATATTCATTACTCTGACAATGACTGGGCATGCTGAGGCCTATGAAGTAGAATAGAAAAGGGAGGTTTCTTTCTAACTATAGAAAACTGCACTTAGCTCCGTCAGCTTCATTACACTCAAGTGTTGGCAATGTTTTTCACTTCTTTGCTTCAGAACAGCAGCAGAATTCATGCACCTCACTACAGGGCCAAAAGACCTTCAGCTCAAATTAAAGTTCAGTCATATGCACAATTGAAGTTTGGCATTTTATAAGCTAAGAGTTCCTTCTTAGTTCCTGTTAACGAAGGCTAACTGGTCTTTGTCTCAAAGAGCTGGCAGACATCAGGAAGTCCCTGGCAAACTGGGTCAAGATCCCTTTTTGAGCAAACCCCTTGAACTGGTTACATTTGCCACCCTCTTACTTCCATCAGCTTTCTAGACTAAACTGGATTACCATGATCTTCTCAGACTAACATGTAACATCTGACCTAGAAACAAAGCCTTTCTGTCAGAGGAGGTTATTGTGCAACATGCAACTTACCTCAAAACGAACACATTCAACTAATCTAGAAGTTCCCACATCGTTAGGGGATTTTGACCTGTGGATTGTTCCTTTGGGCCTTTGGGTACTGGACAGAAGCCAAGGAAGTGTCCATCCTGCTTCATCCATCTCCCCAAAACAGATAAAGTATAGTTTGACTTACAATTTCTGCAAAATACCCAAAGTAGTCACGTGGTTTGTTGACATTGACCTCCTGCACACTCTTGTTTAACCCCTTCCAGAATATCCCAAAGCAAATACAGTACACACAGAAAGGGATGGGTTAAAAACAAAACAGAACCAAAAAAAAAAAAAAAAAAACACAGAAAGGGACAGGTAAAGAAACTGGAGCAGGGTGATAGTATTATTGGCCAAACCTACTGCTTTTGTTCTAGATGCATTAACTTTAATTCTTCCTCAAGCCTTGTTTGCCTCAGGAAAGCTCCAAGAAACAAGTTTCTCAGCTTCTGATAACCCTGGAGACTTCTCCCAACACTTTCACCTTTCTGAATCTGCTTATAAATGAACAGGATTTTCTGAACTCAACCCCTGCTTATCTGATTTAAAAACTGTATTTCACAGTTCTCAGCACCTTCAAATCTACATTTTCCTTTGCTTTGAAAATCCTGTTCTGCCACCTAGTCACTTTTGAGCCATAGCACTTTAAAAGTGCATTATTAAACTACACTAAGACTTGTACAGAACCACGTGTTAGACCAAAGCAATACCAAGACTGCATCTTCCGCACAAGTAGTTTCTTTTGCTACTGAACTTGAAGAGTTTGGGAATTAGTTTCCTGTAGCAGCACAAATCTTAAGTCATGGCATCATTTTAGACTTTCACTTAGAAAAAGTTATTTAGTGAGGGATTTTGTTTGTTTTCTCTGTGTTGACCATATAGATTAATACTTCGGGCAAGTCCTGAGATACTGTTCCTGAAGCACCACGGAAAGTAAATTAATGTGTTCCTTCAAACTTGAGGAAAATTTTAATGGTGTTTACTATATAGTTCAACACGTTGTTGACTTGAGAATGTAATTACAGACATGCTGCAATTCTGTACCAAGGACTGGTTTCCCACATGCTTACCAACAGTAATTATAGCCATTACTGAAAGCACCGAAATGGTAAGAACAGGCTCCAAAAAGCCCATGATTCCATTCATACAGGGCTCAAAGCGTAAATACAAGAAACAAAGGGAAAGAGACAGCCCTCATGCGAAGGTTTCAAAATAGCAACATAATATTTGCTTTCAAAGATCTGAAACTCCTCATTTTAATCCCTGCTTCAGGGGCCTATGAAAATGCTAGCTTTATCGGAACAGCTTAATTTGTTCTTTACCTGCAAGCAGTGCCCTAAAACAACTGGCATTTCCCAAGCAAACATTTCCAAGATCACACAAGTCCAATGCTTTAGTTACAGCTCAGACCACAGGATGGAGCTCAGTATCCTTTATTACCTTTACATTCACATTTCAGTGACAAAGACTGAGGTTTTAAATGTCTCCCGATGATGCTTTTCTCTTCAGCTGATGCGGCTGAAATTTTGGGCCAAGACCCCATGCTGCTCAACAGACTCGTGCAGTGGTGTGATGTGAAGGACCATGCCGGCGTTCATGGAGAAGCAAATCGGCTGCTAGCATCAATCTTGCGTCACAACAGATCCCAAGTACGAGTAATTGCTCTGATGTTTCAACCTTTTTGTTCTCCTCTATTTTTAAAGCTTGTCCACATGGCTAGGGGTTAACTGTTAAACTGTATGTACAGCTATATAATTAAAAGTAGGAAAGTTTTTGGTACAATGCCTCTAATCTGCCTCAGTACTGAGTGAAGAGAGGGGAGTAGGAAAGCAATGCTCTCCGCAACTAGATGTCACACTGAAACAAGCAACATGGTTACCTACTGTCACTTGTTGACTTTTACCCTGCTTAAGACTTGACAAATGCTACAAAGGTAAAGCTTTTCTATTTCCATAAACAAATTAGTTTAAAATATAAAATTAAAATGATAAAGATAACTATCCTACATGTCAATCTCTCAGGAGTTCCAAAGAGCTCACTTATCTACCTACTGATCCTGTGTGATCTGGATCTGCTGGCAGATTATATTAGAACAGGCTTCTGTTTTCTGTAAATCGTGCCATTATACACAGACATCCCAAGCATGCTTTACTCTGAAGTTTCGATGAAGTAGATACTACCTGCAAAGGCTTTTTGACAGAGTAAAACCAAACCTTTACTGGTTTGAAGACTTAAATGAAAAATCAAAGTTCAAATTAAAACTCTTAAGAAACCATATATACACCTGCACAAACGTCTTACACATATAATTCTAAGTACCGATATTCCAAGTAAATTTGACCAGCCTTAAGCAGACACATATGACTAGTGCCAAAAAGAGTTCTCTAGTCCTGGGATACGTTCATTGCAAATACCATCAGCTTGTATTGCAGCAGGCAAATCATTTCCATCTATTCAGAGACTGGAGAGAGAGAGCCATCTAATTTCCCTTTTCATTCTACTTCATTCATAGCTCAGGTTTCAATCTGTGGTATTTTACCTTTGCTTTAACAGGAAGTGGTCAAAGCAGTGCAGGAGGCACAAGGAGTGAAGCATCTGGTTTCCATGACTACAAGTGAACATGCTGCCCTGCAGAACGAGGCTCTGAATGCCTTGGCAATAGCATCTGCTATTGATTTAGGTAATTTTTGCCTAGAAGTGTTTGTTAATATGAAGATCTTGCACAGTTAAGAAACACTCATGCTGTTAATTTCATATGCAAGAAAAAGCATGATGGTCTAGATTTAGCTCTTAACCATCATATAAAGGAGTTGACCCATCCAGAAAACAAGACCCCCAGAATTCAGGAATTGCCTGAATGTTTTTTGGCCAAGTAAAATAATCAGGTTGTGTGGACAGGCACAATCTGCTGAGTGCTGTATGACCTCAGAAACCTACAGAAACACAAAATGGAAATAGCGATGAGGGCTAGAAGAAATGATGAGGAAAGGTTTAAATGCAGACAGAATTAGACAGGGGCAAGTTATGGACTTGAATGGTCAGTGACGATTGTAACGGAGAAAATAACATTCAGAAGACAGCCGCTTGAATGCAGTAAACAAAAGCATCAAAGAAAGGACCTATTGAAAAATGCAAATGAAACAGATAAGAATAAATGCTGTAACTACTTCTAGTGATCTAGGTTTTCATAGACTGAGTATAATTTCTTTTCAGGTTTGTCCTGTATGACTGATCGTATTTAAAAATCCAATCTCAATTTATTACAATAAAAACAGCCATCACAAATTTACACACAAAACAAACTGAAAGTCAACTTTGTCAACTTTAAGTTTGGAATTTTTTATATCAACAAGAAAGCAAGACAGAGGAGAGCCCATTTTCATGCTTAGCCCACAATTAAGCCTCTCAGACTCGTGTGTGCAACTCATTTGAATGTCCTAGCTCTGATCATTAAGACTTTAATCTATTTTGGGTTTATTTTGTAGTGTGTATGTTATAGAGAGTTCCATATTACAGAATGAGGCTACTGAAAAAAACAGTCTATAGGAAATCATACAAAAATAAAAAACAACAGTATAGACAAGATGCTCAAGTCATCCTTGTATAAATAACTCATTTTAAATGAAGCCAGTCAGGAATTTTATTCAAAAAAGAAAAGCATGTTCACTCTTTGTAACGATCTTTTCACCCTCTTTTTACATAAAAGCTCAGCTATTTGCTTGCTTTTTTTTTCAGAAACCCTTGAAGCATCTTTTAAGGAATCACAGCTAGTACAAAGCTTACACAGACTTCTTCAAGATGATAATACAACTCCTGAGGTTAAATATAATTCAATGGGTCTTTTATGCAGTCTTCTTAATTCAGGTAACTTCATTTTAAGTAGTCTGTGATGAAAGGATGGATGTTTGTGAAGAAAACATGTATTTTCTGTCACTGAAATGTACCACTTGTGATGTTGCAGTCAGTGAACAGTAAAGATTAAAGAGGTTCATACTTTACTTATCAGTAAAAATCCCACTCGTGTTTTTTCTTCAGGAAAAGTAGATTAAACCATTAGTTAAGAAAATGAAAAAAATCCTTTATTTCCAGTGACAGTCAGTGGCATAATCAAGTCCTGAAAAGCAAAATCAGAGCCTTAAAATATAGGCATCTTTGTTCAAACTCACTGTACACAAATGTCTGGCAGTCCCACCAGGCTTTGCCTATACCATAGCATTTTTGTGTTCAAAGAAATAAGCTGTCTGCATCATCTTACACAGGCAAGCACACATTTTTTCTGCCTATGCTATAGGCAAACCAGAGCTGAGATAAAGCAGCATCTTTAGCAGTGCTGGATTAAATGCATAGCAACTTTTAGTAAAATGTCTGAAGGATCTGATTTCAGTTTGTCTCTCTCTCTGTGGTTAGGGAACATTTAAAATTCTTCCTGCAAGATCAGACTGCTCCTGTAAGCGTGGGGTGGCCTCACACCACAACTCACCATGTCTTTACACATAAACCATGGTAACCAAAAGCAATGACTGTGCTTAGGCAAAGACAAGAGAGCTGCTTTTCAAATCCTGGAGCTGCCCTTTATTGGCAGACAGGCTGGATTTTGTAATGCACTCCACCTTTTCCCTTGTAATCACAGGTATGTCACAGGGCTAAGCACTTGCATCCTTCAATGCAGCTGTGCAGTATTCACACAACAGATCTGATCTGTAAGACTTTTGCCAGAGGTGTATTTCATAAAAGGCTAACAAGGCACACAGGCAAAAAAGCTGGACCACATACAGCCTGTATTATATTTTCAAAGTACTTTTGTTTAATCAGTTCTTGGAAGACAAATGGAGAAGAAAAAAGTCTTAACCTGTTCATCATTTTCAAAGGGTTAAAGAATACCTATCAAGAGAAACATGTTTAAGTAACATTAGGGAAACATTTGTACAGTGAGGGTGGCCAAATGCTGCAACAGGCTGCCTACAGAGATGGCTGATGCCCCAAGTCTGTCAGTGTTCAAGAGGAGTTTGGATAAGGCCCTGAATAATACGCTTTAACTTTCAGTTAGCCCTCAAGAGGTTAGGCAGTTGGACTAGATGATCTTTGAAAATCCCTTCCAACTGAACTAGTCTATTGTGAAGCAGGCCATTTTACACAGCGAATGCTCCAAATCTGTATGTTGCAAAAATTGTCAGGAGCCGTTATGCCATGGCATGTCACTAAAGGTCAGCATTTAATCTCCCATTCAGGTGATCTGAGACAAGAAATAGAAGAGGACAAGATTAAAGAAACCCTTGAACGACTCTGCAGTCACAGCAACGCAAACGTGGTCAAGGAAGCTGCTGCAACGTTACAGGTTTTGAAGGGAGAACCACCCCACTAGCCTCCCTTCCAACCCAGAGCAACCTGTGCTGCTGCTGAGGAAAATGCAATAAAATGCCAGCTCAGCCAACGCTACCTTGCATTTGTCATGCTGCTGCACAACCAATGCTATTAAAGCCCAGGTACAGCTCCTGCTTTCAAAACTACACATACAAAAAATTGGCCTACAGATACCTTTATCACTGCTGCTCTTTACTGAGCTACTAACACACTGCAGTAGGAACAAATCCTGTCAAACAAGTGGTCTTAGAAAACATGATCTGAGAGGCAACAGGTAATTACCATCTCTAATACATATAAGCTGCCTGGTTCTGTCTAATCAGGGAATCAATTGCAACTTTAATTTTTCAAAATGAATATGACTTTAAAATCGCTGTAAAAACCTAAAGCTTGTATCATGCAACCCAAAACAACAGGGCTTTTGATTAGATGTGAGCTGTTGATTAAATAATGCAAAGGGCTAATTGGACCAGTTCAACTCCTGCACACTGTGAATCAACCTGGGTACCCAGTTGTTAACTCGTAATTTCAGAGCTCCCCATAAAGCTGTACCTTTAAACCACCTTCCCCTCCCCTTCCACATTTTAATTTCTGCTTTTAAAGCTCATCATAGAGTTCATACCTGCTAATATCACAATCTATACTGCTAAGCATCTGAGGTCTCATCCTACATTCAGAGTTGCAGCTATTGTAACCGGGCATGAATCAACATTTGCAGTAAACTGCAGTTAATGTCCAGACAGTACTTGGACAAGATACAAATCAAAGCTAGTTAGAAGTGACAAGTGGGCATGTGTGAAGATTTGAAGGTGGCCAGCATTTCATTAAGCCATCTCCAATAAGAGAACCTAGGCTTAACGACAAATATTAAAAATTACAGTAAAACAAATGTCTCTGAACACTTCTGTAAGACTTGTTCATGTTTAAAAAGTCATCTGATTAAAAAAATAGTAAGACCAGGATCTACTCCACAGCTTGTCTTTACAGGAACTTTCTGAAATAGTTGCAAGTAGGTTGCAGAGTCACATTGCCAAGATCCAGGTGACTGAATTAAACAACATGGCAGTGGTGGGAACTGAAAAGCTAGGAGACAGTGATTTTTTAAATCCAGCAGTAACACATTGTCTGTGAAAAAGTATTACAATTTTTGTTGCTATAAAAGCTTTTACACTTGGAAAACTCACTACCACTATTTAGTCCACTATATTTGTAACTGATCCATGCCACCAGATACCACTTCCAGGAGTACCGAGAAAGGGAACTTGACAAACCATCCATGACAAGTCACCCGGTAAAACAAGCAAGGTTTTGATTGCATAGTGAGAAAAGAAAAACAAGAGCTGAACTGTGTCCAGTTTCATCTAGCTTAAAGTGGACAGCAATATAGGCATCCTACATCTTTCCAATGTCAAAATAAAACAGCTTCATCCAATCTCAATTTGAGAGTAAGATATCTGCTTGTGCCTAAACCAGGTATTAGGATGAAATATATCAGGGTTATTACAAACATATATACAAACACACACCCTCCAAATAGCTGCATCTGAGTTGTCATATTTATCAAAAATGATCCAGCCTTAACATGCTACAGTATCTATTCTGTATTATTTTAGAATAATATGGCCATTATCTACTGTCTAAATATTTTTCTGACCTTACTAAAATTCAAAGGTTTTTTTTTAATGCAGTAAAGAAGAAATGCTAAAATTGTCAAAGAAGCAGCTACAAACTGATTTATGTAAGCCTCATGTTCAAACCTGTTACCTCCCCTTTCTGTACTCAGCAATTTCAGAATCATTGCTCAGACATGATAAACCAGATTGTAAATCACAGGAGTGATAATTGGGCAACAGCAGTCACAACGCAAACAGCAGTTTCAACTTTCTGGATATCCATAGACAGCATCAATATTTCTCTTCATAGTGGCTTTCACATTACACTTTTTTGTGGCTTCCCATTAACAATTATGAGAAAAGCACCTTTCACTTATCTATTACTCATCAGCCAAGACTGGAAAATCAAGAATTAGGTAGGTTCAGCAAGAAAACACACAAGTATTAGCAGACCTTTACCATTTCCGTAGTTATCCACAAACTGCAGTCTCAGTAGCCAGCCTAAACCTCAGAGAGCGAAACACTAGTAACTGGAAACAACAAGTCTTAGAACACAAACTCCACCAGTAAAAAACATTCATTTTATTTAATCAAATAAGGCTTGAGAAGAAACATATACTGAAAGTCACTCAGAAAAGCCATATGAGAAGAAGAGCCAGAACCTCCCCTTCCACTGGCTAAACAACATTCAAGCTGCATGATTACCCGCAGGCAGTGAGGGAAGGAAGAGGGAAGGATGGAATGGGGAGACAAAAAACAAGGCAATGCTAACTATAAACCAATTGCTGCATCAACCTCAACTTACTTGAGGTATAAATCTATCCACATGGCACTGTACAAGAGTCAACAGAACTAAAGACCCCCAAGAAGAAATATTCAGGCTTCCAGGAGGCAACTGAAGCTCCTTTGGTCGCTCTTTTCAGAGCTCATACTCATCCTCCTCCTCACGTACAGGCAGGCTGTGTCCAAATGCAGATGTAACAGAAACAGAAGAGCATATGCACAGTCAAAACATACTGAGAAATAAATACATTGCTTCACAGAAATAAATTGTGCTCATTTCTGAGAAATATATGATCACACTGATTGAAAGGTTTCCTTCTCAGTCCAGGTAATCAAGCCTGATCTCGTATTTAATATCTTCATTAGAAAACTTGTTTCCATTGTAGTGTTTGTGGAGGTGTTCCAACTGCAACCAATGAAATCTCAACATCAATTTATCAAACCCCTCCTTGTGAAATTGTTGAATTGCTTCTTCAGGGCTTTAGAGCAGGCTCACACCCAACTACTTATTCTGACAAGACTTGTTTAAACCATAAGCTAAAGCTTTAGGCATGAAGTCACTGCAGGTCCACAGAAAAGGTGCTAAATATAACTTGAAGTAGAAAGCGGTAAGAAAGTATTCCCATTCCAAGTCTGAAATCATACTACCACTTGTACCACCATTGAGGGTGTACTTCAAAGTGCCTAGGTGTAAACCAGCCTAGAGCCCCAGGGTTTTAAAAATGATACTGAAAAAACACAGAGAAGTTTATCCACAGTGAAAAGAGGAATAAGTTCATGAATGTAAAGATCCTCAAATAGGTTGAACTTGCTCTCTTGAATTCTGTTCCAAATCACTGGAGTATTGATACAAAGCTGGTGTTAACATGGCCAAGGCCGATAAGAACAAGCTGTGGAAAGACAACACTTTAATTAAATTCTGTTTTGCATACAAATGATACTTCAAAAAAGAAACCAAGTATTCATTTGTCTTCAGGCAACTTGGCAAGAGCGGCAGACGGGAAGTCTGATCAGTGACACTGGCCCTTGGTGACAGCTCATTTCAGTGCATGAACTCCACTGATGTCATTGAAGCCATGATGATTTTCACCAAGTGTTGAAATGACTTCCCAGAACTAGGAGCTTTGTGTCACCAAAATGGCAAAGCGAAATGTGCTGCCTAGATGAAAGGTTCAACTGAATGTTTCACAAACAGCAAGTTACATATAGGATGTGTCTTTCTCCCATTTTACATACATCAGATTATTATACATAACAAAGTAAGCTGGTTGATGAGGTGTTGTAAAAGTTTCAAGCACCAGAGTTGAAAGCAAAGGTTACTGGACACTGCTTTGTTGCTTGCAAAATAGCAGTAACAGCAGCAAGTTTTTGGCTGCTCCTAGTGGACTGGATTCAACAAACAAGGTAGTACAGACATCAGATTCAATGCTCTACAGAAGAAGTGTCTCTTGCTCTCCCCTTCAGCGATCTACTGCTATTTTTCCCTTGTTGCATATCAACCAAAGATAAAAAAAAATCACAGTGCACTTCTATAGATTTTACTTTCAGGTTTTTCAGATGAATAATAGCAGACTGTTCTCTGCTCTTCTAAGGAAGTCAGCCATCCTTAGACAAGCTTCCTTTTCCTGTTGTGCTTCAATCACTGGCCAGAAAAAGAACTATGAAAGCTGCACTGAAATATACATGAAAAGTACAGCACTGTCTGTGAAGTGTTGCACAGACTAAGAGCTAGAAGAACATCTGGACAATCAATACAGACACAAAGATTCTTACTGTAGATCAGCTTTTGCCAGTGAAATGTTCATTAATACATGCATAATACATAAAAAAAAGGACATGAGAGAGATTTAGAAGTTTGGCTTTCCATGAAGGCTATGTACTTTGGAAATACAAGTATTAAATCCTTCACACAGACTACATGTAGTAAAATATCATTAAAAAAATATATACTTCTCTAAAAATTTACACTCAGGCACTGTAAAAAAAAGTCTGCTCTCCCTGAAAAAACGGGTGTCACTGGAAGCAGTAAACAATGTTTACTTGAAAACATGTTTCACATGGCCTGGAGTAAAACAGACAACTACAACTACTTCCAAGTTTTCAGTCACATACATCTGTCTTTTACAGATAAAAAATAAACTATGTCAAGCATAGCAACACTTTTGCAGCCACTGCAGTCCTAATCCAAAGACTTTCAGAGAAGATTGGACTTTTTACTGAATTTCAGATCGACCCGCAGGAAGGGCAGGAAGAAGAGTTCGTTTTTCTTCTAGTAAAACCAAAAAAAAAAAAAAAAAAAAAAAAAAAACCTTCAGCAGGAGTCGTTCAGTTTGATACAGTAAATTACTGTGAAGAAATAGTTCCAGTCAGCATATTGTGGCTGGCATTTTAACCCTGTATGAGAACACAAATAGAACTGACAATTTCATAGTTTTATAGGAGACTTACAAAAAATCAAAAATTGATATTCCACTAAAACACATCTTTTCTTATTAAAAAACAGATTTCAGTAGTGGTTAATGCTGAATTTGAATGTTTTTCATCAGTCTTAATATTAGTAATTAGGACTTGCGAGGATCAGCTGAGCAGATGTGAAAGAAACTAGAGGAAGGGCAAAAAAAAATCCAAAGCTAGCACAGAATGCTTGCTACCGACTGCATTTCAAGATCTGTGCGGACAGTACTTTTTAAAGATATTACTAATCAATAAAAGCTAGGCATTTTGAAAAAGTTTTTTTCTTTTTTATATAAATAAAGACTATTTACAATTTTTCAGACAGGAAGCAGCATTAGGGATTCACGCTCCCTTGCCTGAAACAGAGATTTCTAACTTATAATGCTGTAGAGAGTTGGATTTTGCCCCTCTTGAGAAAACACTTGCATTTTCATAACTGCGTGGGTTACCCAAACTCTGATGGTGAGTGCAAGTTTCTGCTCCCAAGACATCTACATCACTCCCAGTCAAACAGAAATATCCCCTATTTCTGCACAACTGAGAATCAAAAAGCTAGAAGATTAGTGACTTTTTCTTCGGTTTCCAATGCCACGATGATTATGGTTGCTGGTATCTTGCCAAGCTGACCAGATGAATCTACTGTAGAGATTAAAAACGTTTTCAAGGTTCTTAAAAGAGATCAGCAGGCCTTCTGAAGAGATTACAACATTAAGACTGATGAGAGTTGGGAGTCAAAACAGAAAAATCTTCATGGTAATTCTTCATGGAAGGAGTTCACAGCAGTTTCATTTCTCCTTGCTATGAGTCTAAAACCAGTTCAGCCAATGACATGAGAAAGTCCCTTTTTTCCTCACCACAGATCAATTCTGGTGCACTGAGTTGTCTCATTAGGGGAAAAAAAAAAGGTAGACCAGTGTGTTTGGAGATTCTTTTTTGTACCAGCTTCTAACAAAAACCATGAGCAGGGTAAGATCCACATAAGGCCTTTAATACCGGGAGTATTTCACGGTCTGCGCATTTTTTTCCACCGTGGTGTCTGATTGAAAATAGTGAAATATACTTTTTGCAACACATTTGCTTTAGTATTCAGAAGGCATTACCTGCCTTTACAGCTTCAATATCAGAAATCAATGTCCTGGCTAGGAAAATCCCAAAAATCTAAAAAGAAACAAAAAATAAAAACCAGTTGTGAGATAAAATACTTGCAATGTAGAGTCTGTAAAAAGTCTCTAAAGATTAGTGTAGAATAGGAACCTGCATATTTGTTTCTATTTCTCTGCACTGAATTTAGTGCAACTCTTAAGAATAAAGATATGCATTGACAAAGGATTTGCAAGCTCACATACCATTTCATAGCCAGGATCATGTGTTGGAGCATAGCTATTACTACACGGTAGTACAAACAGCAGAATCTAGCACAAAGTACAACTGATGAGAAAAAGACGTTTTCATTTGACACTTCAGGAACATGCAAAATAGTATTAGACTTCTAGATGTCCTAAAGTTGGAATAAATCCATTTTACCAAGTTTACTTATAGCACTCGCACTTACATACTGCTAAAATTACAAGTCTGAAGCATTTTAATTCATTCCGTAACTTTGGTTAAGCCAAGTTACTATTTATTTTTATATATATTTAAAATACTTAAGAATTTCACTTTCACAATTGTATATTCCATGTCAGAAACAACAGTTAGAGAAGTCCCAGATCCTTCTGAGATATTTAAATACTTTGAAATTGTAACATTCACTCAAGTTCTCTGGGAAATTTTCCTTCACAAACTGAAAATAAATTCGTAACTCAGCATACTTCCTAAAACATTCTTAGGAAATCAACAAAATACTGTGAACTTCTGTAAAAGCCAGAAGATTTTTTTTAGGAGACAATTTGTCTCACTCCCAGTTCCACCATGAAAAAGCTTAATGCACAAGATAAACTAAATTTGAAAATAATCCTGCAATATGAAAAGGGTGTCAGAGAGACTCAGGACGCGAATAGGAACAACAATATCAAGTGACTCTCAACACTGTCAAAAGTTTAGATTTTCTATCTTGAACCTCCTCTCCTCCTAACTGAAGGTGTTATTCTCAGGACAGCATCTCTCTATGAAAGCACTGGAAGCACTACTAATAGATACTGATAAACTATCAAAAAAGCAACAGAGGGCAGTATTGTCATGGCTGGAAAAAGGTATTTTGCCAGCACTATGTTCAACGTATTTTCAGTTAAACGGAAAAGATTTTGTAGATTTACAACTCTTATTTCCCGCTGAAGTAAAGCAGTACCACATGAAAGCAACTTAGGCGAGTATACACAACTGCCACAATGAAAGCAGGATCCACCTTGAAAGAATTTTCATTCTATCTGCTTTACTGAGGATTTCAGTTCATTTTCATTGATGTACCAAGAATAGAAGAGGTATTGCAAGAAGTTTCAGCAACTCCATCTCCTGCTGCTAATATCACATCTGCAACCTGTTCACCAGCTTCCCTTCTCTTCTACTCTTGAGATTTTTGTGCTGTATGCTACAGTATTCTGAATAGCATTCTTAGCGTGAAAGATAGAATTGGATTTCAGTCTTTTGTATTTGCACTAGAAGGCAGAAGTTATGATCTACTGGAATACATTACCAGAAGATCTCCTGTCCCTCATGATGTATGTGAGAGACGCATATAATTTTATATATAAAAAAATAGCATGTTGCCATGTTAATATATAATAAAATATATGTTTCATAATCTTTGAGGTCTCTTCCAACCTAAATGATTCTATGATAATATAAAAATATGATATATTTGCAATACAGTACAGTGGCCTTCATTTCTTTGAGAAGTAATTTTGCCTGAAGGAAATCAATTGATCTCATAATTTTACGTTAAGACCCCATCTCTACAAAATCCCCCCTCCCCCCCTTTTTTTTTTTTGCAATACTGTTATCATACCTAAAAAAATCCACAATGTCAAAATATTTACTGTCTCCCTCCGTAATTACTTTTACTCTCAGTGGGTAAGGAAAAAACAATAAAAAAAACAACCTGCAGCAGTGAAATAGCTATGAAGACACCTGCAACAATGTAGATATTTCGGGGCAACCAAGCTTCCAGAGCAAGAATACAGCCTTTTATGAAAATCTGATCATCCCATTGACTCTTGCTCTGAAAGAGAAGAAGAATTCAAGAACCTCACTTTTATGCTTAAGTTAATTATAACAACTCTCAATCACGTGAAGGGATATAGTAAAACTTATGATTGGTCATTTACACAGTAACATTTTTAACCGGATTCCAGAAATACATGGAATACATACAGAAATACATATGCCCAAATTAACTCAAGGGATGTCAGGACATTCATATTAGTAACTTCCTGAAAATCCTTATTAGAATACTTATTAGAATAAATCCTTATTAGAATACTTCAGATTAGTAGAGAACACAATTCAGAATTAGGATACTAGAACTAATACCTGAGACATTTGAAATGCAGGTCTTACCCCTTTTTGAAGCAGACTTTGCTTTTTCTTTTTTTCCACCTTCCCACAGTACAAAACAAAATCTCTACCACACTCTACTTGTAGCAGGATGTAGCACAGCTGATAAGCTCCCAGAATTCTGAACTGACTTATACATCAGCAATTGCAGTTTTCATTATTTTGTCCATGCAGACACAGAACAGCAAAACAGCAAGATTCCAGCACCTTACCTTCTTTCTGACATCATAGCCACACTGTGTATTCACAACTTTTTGCTGCAAAACAGATTAAAAATATCAGTTGAATTATACTTTCTTCTTGTCACATCAAGTTTTCCCATCTTTTAAATTCACAAAAGAATCAGAACTGTCAAAACCAGACATTTTAAAAAGCATTTTAGTAAAAAAAATAAAATAAAATAGCAACAGCAAAAAAAAAAAAGCATTAGCAGAACAACAGGGAAGTATAATAGCAAAGTATATATTAGCAGAAAACATCCTCCACTCCAGCTTCTCCTGTTGCTTGGCTTTCATCCAGCAACAAATATTCCACACAAAACATTAACAACTATACTGACAGCCTTCAGATAAGACATCTGCATCTCCAAGATCAAATTCATTTTATCAATTTCGCATTACACCTAAACATTGAGATAAGAATAAAGGTATTACACTGTTTTATTTTACACCTGCAGTGGAGGAATGTGTCTTACAACTCCTTCATTTCACAGTGCTAACCTGATCAGTCAAAACAAGTAACAGATAGCTGCAAGCTACTTGACCTCTCTTATGGTTGATAAATCAAAGTCTCACATAACCCAGCTTCAAGATAAAACTACTGAAGATGACAAAATGTTCCTGTTGTAAATTCCAAACAGAAACACAATAAACACTTTCCAGATCCCAACCACACACAACCTAACAACAGTATTAAGCTCATAAGATGCAGATACATACCTTTTAAGACATTTTTGTTCTTCCTTTGTATTAGAGTTATTAAAACCTATTTACTACACAATTATAGAATATTTTATATTACGCATACTGAGTTATATTAAAATGCTAGCAGTAGAATCTCAGATTTAAAAGATTTGAAGACACCTATGTCTCCTTAAATACAGCCCCAACAACAGAAAAACTGCAGTGAACTGCTCTAAATTACAGTAAGAAAATTACTGGGGAATCTGAACTTGGAATATTTTCCAAACAAAATCTTTCCTTGAATGATTTCCAATGAAATCAAAAGCCTTTATATATTTAAATAGCTATCTGCTGCACAAGGATTGCTGGATCAACCTTCTGAGCTACAAATGCTACAAAGCATTTTTCATCCATTATATCCATACAAAGCATTTTGCATCCATTAGCACATACCTCCCTATTTTTGCTTCTACTGCAAGGGCCAGGTTCCCAGAGCTTAATAAGCCAATCCAACCAGTGAGTACTTGAACCTCGCCAAAACCAAAGAATTGACTCAGACACTTTAAACTGAGTTTGTGCATCAGCACTTTACTATTTGCTGATAACTAAAGTCATCAGCAAATGGAGTTACTCCTACTTGTCTGGCAAAAGGGTGCTGTACAGTAATTCTAACCAGGGGCAAGTGTACTGCTTAGACCATAAATAACATGCTTAAGAATTCAAGGCATTGGGAATAAAACAGCATCAACAGCCAACGGTTGCAGATTTAAGCCATAAAAAATAGCTTCTGAATTCCGGATGGCAGACAATACATTTTCAGTTGTGTAATGGGTTGCCATATTTAGACTCTAAAAATGATGGTACCGAAACAAAAGAATTTGGCTATCAGGATAGAAATTTTTGATCATTTAAAAGACCTCTTAAAGCCCTAGGCATCACACTATATTCAGGAAGTGCCTTCTTTCGTAATTCTTCAACAACAGAGCAATACAAAGCCAGGAAAACAACTTACAGCAGGATCAGGTATACAACAGGAAAAAGGAACACCACACTTCTCACGACTTTTGCTTTCACTGCTGCAATTAAAGTATATGTTGAAGTCCCAGTCATCTGGACCTTGGGCACCACAGCAGTGGTTCTGCAACAGATAAACAAATGCTTAACACTTGGGGACATTTTTATAGAAAATTTATCCACTGAACAGCTCTCTGGAATGGTATTTGGTCATATACACCCCTTTCCTAAGGCTGCAAGGAATCAATACCAACACCAGAGTAAAAAATAATGAATAATCAATACTGTGGCTCTATGAAATCAAAGAAATGCATTTGGCATAATGCTCTTGGAAATACGTGTCAACGTAATGAGATATTAACATTAAAATTGTCACTTTAAATGTAATTACCCAATGCAAATCTGTGTACATCCATAAACAGTGCAACAAAATTGGTTACACGGATGCTTTCTTCCTCACTTCTTCTACATCAACTAAAACTAAAAGTTATAGAATGTAGTGTAATGTAATTACCATAATTACAGGTTAGGGAATCCAAATATTTCAAAGACTTTTTAAGTCCTGGAACTGATGTAAGTTTGTTTCTCATTAAGTTATGCTTTGCAGTTTACCAGCCTGGTTACTTAAGGGTGTAAATCTTTCGCCATAATGTATACTTAATATGTTATATCAAACACTTTTCCTGGTACCTTATGAAATTACCTCCTCTCTTAGGACGACACCACTACTATCTCTAACATCTCTTCTCTGCCCACTGCTCATTGTCACATAACTTGTATTGACCTTTCTGTGAGACTGCTAAAAACTTGAGTCAGTAAATTGATTCAGAAGTTACCAAGTGGTGACAGACACAGACGTGAACAGAGCAGAACTGTGTGCACCTACTTTTCAAAGGAAAAAGGACAAAAAAGAGCTGAACAGAACAGTCAGAATTGAAAAAAATGTTAGGTCACATGTGTTTATAGTGAAAATAAAAAATAGGTTATTTTTATCTTTCTAGTCCCTCCTCCCTTACTCATCTCCACCACTAAAAGACCACGCAACCACTAAACATCTATCTTAGTAAGATAGAGGCTATGAGGACACTTACAGACTTGAAAGTAAGGCAAATAGCCAGAGTAAGGAGCAGCCTATGGAAAGCTCTCTGGGTCCCAACACACAACCTGTGAAACTCCCTAGAAAACGGATTTCAGTGAGGCACTTAAATATACTGGTGCACTTTATCATTGAGCCCTTGCAGAGCTACACTAACTAATCAGTGTTGCGTACCTTTTCCTCAGTACTTTCAGATACAAATCAATGACAGGCTGATTCAGAGATTCTGATCTTTGTTTTTTCAGGTTTCTTTGATCATTAACTAGGCTAGCATACTCCGTTCAGCCTTTTAGTTTCATTGAAAAGTACTTAACTGGAGTTCAAATGTAAATCAGCTTAGCACATTTCTCTGAGAGACTGAAATGAAACTAACTAGAAAACCAGAAAAAGTAACAACAGCATAGACAAAATTGAGACAGTTACTGGTGTTAAAAGTGGCCAGGATCATCTCTGGTGCCCTTGGCCTTAAAGCAAATAGCACTGAAAGCCATCCAGGCAGCTTAGTAAGAGGATAGTTTCACGTACAATACTAATGCACGCAAGAGTTAATTAACAGGATAAATAAAGTTGCTGGCAATATACAACAGTTCAAACTGACATCCAGTCTAAAAACATGGTTTGCTATCAAACCAAGCTGTAAGCATGTATTTAAACATGATCTTCTATTAAAAAAAAGAAAAAAAGACAAAAACAACCTTTTTTAAAGGGGAAAAATATATATAAAAATCAACCTTTTTACCACTTTATGAAGTACTCACATATGTATTCTGTTTCTCTCCATATATATAGATACAATTAAATAAATAAATAAATCAGAAGAGTTGCCCTCACTGGTTGTTTCTTGAGGAAGACTGCAAAAAGAAGCAAACTCACTGAAAGCCACCAGGCCCTTACCAGCACAGGACTTGCTATCTCCTGGTATACATCATTGTCTTTTAGTAACTGTGTATTTTAGGACCACAAGGGCATAAAAACAGTTAAGAAAAATCTTCTTTTGCTTCAAGCTGAGGTGCTTCTCAGAAAACAAAAGACCCTCTCTTACTATATCCCTGTACAAGACTGCAGTGCCTCTTAAAACGCGAGTGCAGACGATCTAGTCAATAGTTCCACTGCACAACTTTTCCAGGATGAACAGTTTTTGTTGCTCAGTTTTTACTTCACCTGGTGCAACACTGATCAGAACAGGGGAACAAAAGTCATGAGGCAGGTGGATGCTTGGTAAGTTCCCACACATGCACTTAGCAGGGCACTGTATCTCAGCAGTCTTGCCTCTCTGATGCTTTCAATACAGAAACAGAAAAACTGCACTTCTGTCACATGGCACTACTATCTACAGGGTTTTATAAATCTGTAGAAACTACTTGCAATGCTGTAGAACATGAAGAGTAAGACTGCCATATCTATATGTTCTCTTAGAACACACAGGAGAAGTGACAGGATATGAACTTACTATTTTCTGTAGCGAATCAATGAGGTTCTGGAGGTCAATATCATCTCGGTAGGACTTAATGTTATTCTCAAAGAACTCCTTGACTCTGTCCCTCACCCAGTCCTGGAACAAGACAGCCAGAACTGCCACTGCCAGCTCCAACAGAAATATAAACACAATTGTTCCACAAAACTGTGAAAGAAAAGTCACAAATTAGAGAATAACTCTTTTGAATACATCCCCATTCCAACTCCACTGCTTCTTGGACAGTTCCCATTTTTATATATTTTTTCCAGCTTAACTGTTTCTAAATCTAAAGCAAGAAAACCTCAATACAAAAACAAATGCTTAAGAGATTTCACAGTAGTCATTTGAGTCCCCAAGTTTTGTCCACTAAATATTTAGAAGAGATTAAGCTTTTAAGGGATTTTGTTCTCCCCAAGCCACGTATGTTGTCACCACGTATGTTGTCACAAACCAAATGCTGTAAATTAATTTTCATCAGGTTCTTCACCCACAATTTCCTACTTTCACATACATAATAATTCCCTCATATAACAGTGATACTTACAAATTTCAGAAGGCAGATGTTTTCTCTCAGTGCTCCTACACAACCAGCAAATCCCAAAGTAAACATCACTATTCCCACCACTAAGACAAGCACCACTGGGTCCAGACCATGAAGACCGGTCACTTTTGTTAGATCAGACAACACACCCTGAAAGAGAAAAACAGGATAACAGAAAGATGACCACTATATTCATTTTTCATTTAACATTCCTTCTGAATTGCCACGATTTTTACACGATTCCAAATGAACTGGTTGCAAATCCTTGAGCTTCCAAACAGTAACCCACTCAGACAAATTTGGTCACAGAAGCATTATTGATTATACCAGTTGTCTTCACACCAGCAAAGGAAGTATTAATGCAAAGTGAAAGCTATTAATTCATTTAATAAGTAAATCCAATAGTCTAAACTTTTCAGATTACATTCTCCTAGGTGTATCTGCCAAGCAAGCTTCCACAAGATGGTGCCAAAAGCTCAGTACTATCACTGAGTATTCACCTAGTTTCAAGGCAAAAGGACTAATGATGTATATTAATTTGAAATGCCTCAATCAGGAGAAGATCAAAGTCATTTAAAAAAAAAAATCTTTCCAATCCTGATGTTTAGGTGGCAGAAAGGGAGAAAGAACACTAACCACGAAGAAGGATATGGATGATGTAAGGGAGAGAAATAGGATTTTGATTTAGTTTTCACGTGAAAGATTTTTTCCTCTTGCCATTTTAGTTATTACTGAGTAGTTCTTTCAAGTGATTCTCAAAGCCTTCCCCCAAAAAAACAGAAATATAGTTTAAGCGTTCCTTTCTCATCACAAATAAAATCCTCACAACAACAGAAGTTATCCTTTTCCAACAGGACACTTGCAATAAACCTAATTTAACAGCAATGTTTTATTTTTTCTTAACTATCTGGAAATGCCTCTTATCTGTATTGCAATCTTACCTATTAAGCCTGTCCACCCAGATCTTGGGACAGAAGTTCTGAGTCTACATAGATAATTACATTTACATAAATGTAATGCTAATACAACGAAGCAGTCATCTTTTCAAAATTAAGTTATATATCAGCTACTGTTACAATCCCATCAAATACACACAACACAAGACTTTCAGGTAATGTGCAAGTATAACATGCAAATCCCAAAAAACCAGAAGGGACAAACAGCTGAAACTACTGAAGCTAACAACAATAATCTGTAGCAACATCCAAGCAGCCCTGAAGTGGTCTTAGTGCTCCTCTCAGACCCAGCAACAGATTGATCGTTTCAAGGAGGAAATACCTTCCCTTGAAAACAGAAAAATAATAAAATCAACATAAGATGACATTACATTTTTACTTTTTGTTTTTTAAAGTATATGCTCAAGTTAATTACACATGATACAAGAAAAAGGTATCAAATAGGCTCCTTAAGGCTTACGATTTATACAAGCAGTCTAATTCTGTCAAGAGAATGTAAATTTTGCTACTCAGGTATTTGTGCTAGAGTTAAGTGCAAAGAACATTCAACCTAAGAAAATACCTCAGAAAAATCTGTATCGCTTTACAGTTACATATTTACCTAACGAAAAGACCATATCGGAAATAAAGCATTAAAAGAAAGTGTTCACATGGAGAAAAACTTCATCAGCTGAAGAAAAGACACTGGTTAGCAGTACTCTAGTGATATGCAGGAGTTTGTCTTTCATAGTATGGTTTACAACAGATCTTATTAGAGCTGTTAATGTAGTGATAGCAAGACAACAGGGGGCTGGTGTTTGTGCTTTGCTTTTTGTTTGTTTTTAAATCAAAACTGACTTGAAGGGCCAAAAAAAAAGTAAACAGTAGAATTCAAGAATGCCTTGCCACTGGCTGGAAACTGAGTTGAAATACCTTATTAAGAACTGGTCATGGTTTATAGATTTCCCAGTATTTTTTTGAAAAGTCCTGGAAAGCAAAGGCTTTTCTAGTCAGTGTCATCAGAAGCACTGTCGTCCTTACAGACTGAGACCTCAAAGCTAGCTACCACATTTGGTCTAGAGGGTAAATTGAAGTGCCACCTAATCAAACTCTGGCCTCAAAAGCCCTTGTCTCAGACTCTACAAACAGGGAAGATGCCAAGACAAATTCAGTATCTTTGTGCAAGCAATAAGCTATGAAACTAGTCACATGACCACGAGTAGGATGCTGAAAACTTCACAGCTTTTTCCATCTATCTCCTTCCCACACTCAAGCTTTTCTCTGACAATCTCACTTGTCCAAGCAACATCTTTTGTAGGAAAACTTCCTCTGATCAAAGGATGTTATGAAAAAAAGTAGGGAGGAACTGGGCTCTATTATTCACCCTCAGATGTAGGTTCGCAAGTCCTCATATTCACATTTGATGTTTACAACATTCTCTTTTCAGAAGGGCAGGGGGGTGCTAACAAAAGATGTTAAGTAAAAAAACCTGAAGGAAGTCAACAAGAAAACTAATTCAGGATTTTTAATTCAATGATTTTCCAAAGACAATTTTTTTCAAAAATTCAAAGACACTATCTCATCTCACTCATGTCTCTAAGGATGTTCCTGCCTATGCCATCTAACTTTCCCCTCTCCCCCCACTAACAATCAGGATTTCAAGATATCACTGATATTAAGACAGGCCAAAGAACTGAATTTGGGGAATTATTTATTTTCAAGGAAAACATAAATTCTTTCAATAATAAGGTAGTGCAGCCTCCCCTTCTTCCCTGACTACAAGGCTGTTATTCCTACCTTGATTTACTTGAAATAAGACATCGAAAGTAGAGCTGAATTGCCTTTTTTCCAAGGAAATTCCAGGGCTGAATTTTGTATATTAAACAATGACACATTAAGTTTCATTAGAAGTGACATCTGGTACTAGTGCAACAAGCAAGAGGTTGCAAAAAATTGGTACTTATAAAGCCTTTTGCAGCACAGGTCACCCTTCCCAATAACATCTAGATTTCTTACAGGTTCTTTTCTCATGCAGTACTCATTCTAAATGTGTGCAACTCAAAAGGGACAGGAAACCAAGGCATACAGAAATAAGGCCCACTTGTTGAGGTCAGTGTCAAGAAAAATAAAAAAATAAAACGGTCTTTAAGTCTTCTTCTCCGTTGTTTTTAACAGTGAGTTAGGAGTTCAGTTGTACATGCTTTGATTTCTGCTTCTTTTCATGTTTGTACGTGCCATACCTCCAGCTCAAGTGAAATACATCAGCAGAGGGCAAATAATGATTGCCTTGAAAAAACTTTAATACAGCCCACTAAAAGATGCCAAAACAGTTACAGTCTTGAGATACATTAGTACAGAAGTTACAAAACATCCAACAAGGACAGCTGATTTTTCTGACACTTACATTAGTTGGACATTGATTGTCACCATAACACTGTCACTGACTTACAAGCTATGAGCATACCTTTAAACAGTTTACATGTGTACAGATGCACAGAGATCAGCAGACTAAAGAATAAGTAACCTATAATCATAGAATAGGTTGTGTTAGGCTCCCCTGCAGCAGGTGGGTCTTTTCCAAGACTGGACCTGGTATTTCATTTGCAGTCCCCAAAGTAACAAGTGCTGTTGGAAATCTCCCTCGGTCACTTAATGAGCAGCCCAAGGTTACTTCCTCACAGAAATGCCTTCCAGGAAGTGAGCCCCCACCCAGCCTGTACTAATGCATGAGATTACTCCACCCCAGGCATGGAATTTTAAAAAAAATGAAAGTGCAAAAATAAACTTTCACAAAGTTCCCATCAACTCATATTTCCAGGCTCTCAAAGTCCCTCTAAGCAACAGCCCTGCTTTCCAGCAGACTGCTCTCTCTCCCTTTGTTATCAGTCATGAATCTGCTGGAATGAAGTTAGGCTGACTCGTCTCCAGTTCCCCAGATATTCCTTTGTGTCCTTCTTGAATTGGTTTTATTGAAAAAAAAATCAGACATGATGGCTGTTATTTATTTTGATTTTATTTGCAGTTTATTGCAGTGACGCTCATTTCCTCTTAATGATTTTTGCAATACTTCTTGGACATGGTATTAACGTTGATCCAGTTTTTATTGTGTAGACTTAATTTTGCGCAGCAACTTTTACATGACTCTTTGGATTAGCAAAGCACATGTAAAGATCATAAGAATAGGCCAATGAGATCAGAAAAGTTAAGAGACAATATTAGACTCAACAGCAAACAGTAATGCAAATCAGGGTGGGTAACTTTTCTTAAGTTACTTTCAACACTTGACACAAAACACCATGCTTCTTTTGATATATTATCAGCTCAGAGACATACACAGGACTTAAACCCAGAGAAAAAGAACACAAATTAATCTGAATTGTAGTCATACGGGAAAAGATGACAAAAGAATGAACAAAGCAGTTAGAGGGACCCAATATACTTCATGCCACACTAAGAGACAGGATGTTTAAAATTCTCCCACCACCTTTAGTTTATCTTTGGGTTTAGCACTGCAGCACAGCTTCTGCAATGTTTTTCTTTTACTTCCCATCTATTGTTCACTGAGACTTATCTGCAAACACAGATTCCCACAGGCACAGAGTATGACTTTGTGGCTCTAATATGAAAGTGTCCACACAGAAAACTGACATGAAAAACAACATACTGATTTCATGAGCCATTCAGAAGTTTAAAACCACAGGAAAAACTTTCAAGCACTTATTTACAAAACAGAACAGACAACAGAAGCAGTTCAGGCATAATTTAAGAAAAAAAGAGTCAACAAGTTTACTGAAAGTAAAAGCATTACTAATGTTAGCATACCATAAAGGACATTTGGCAAACGGAGCTAGTCACTTCCAGCCCCAGATATCATATGCGTTTCTCCACAGAACAGTTTGTACAGAGGAGATTGTAGGAACATGAGAATACAAACGGAAGAGAAGTTTGACACCTTCCATTAAATGCCTTCCATAAAGGATTGGAAACAAAATCCCTTTATAACAGAATAGGAGGTAAACATTTGTGCATGGAGTTAGCCTGCTTACTATGTACCAGTGATATAGCTGTGAGTGAGGATGTGTATACACACTGGGAGAGAGGAGGAGAATAAATGCCTCAGCATTAAAATCATAAAACTTGAACTTCCAAAAAGTGGGGAAATCCCAGAACCTCATTATGTGTGGACAATTTCTGTATACAAGAGCTCTAAGGAAATGTTACACTACAGTAGTAATGAAAGTGTACCTACTCAGCAGCACAACTCAGTGAGGGCATCTGCCCTCTTCTGTTAATTAAAATGCAGATTAAGTCTTCCAGTCATCGTCACTTTTTCCCTACTGCAAGCAGTTACAAAAACATGCTTTTACATTTCTAACAATGGGGTGATCCATTCACTTCCACGCCTACAGTGCCTCTTCTCTTGTGAGATGAGAGTTCAGTAGGTACATGCCTGCAGACTTCCTCTGACTGAGGAAGTTGTTCAGCTGAAATAAACCTTACCAAAATACGCGTTACTTAGCTGGATCATGTTCCTCAGTTTTGTTCCTCTACATGGTCATACAATCACTTCTGCAACTCCACAGGGAGTAAAGTAAAAGATAACAGATGGACTTAAGATGGAAATACTTCAGAAATATGATCCCAGAGATGCATTCTAATTATTTATACATATCGTTCTTTTATATTCCTTTCAAACACTATTCATTTCTAATAAAAGGAGGTGGGGAGATAAGCATATTTTAGAAAACATGTTTTCAATAGAGAACCATTCCATAAAGATTACTCATAAAGACTATTCACAAAGATTGAAGTCTTTAGTTCTCTTAAACCCTACTCTTACAAGTCTAGAAAGAGGTCTAAACATTCAGGACACAGCTAAATACCCAATCGTGGGCAAAAATGAAACTAACTTCAGTTTAGAACATCTGAACAAGGTCCTGAGCTCTGATGCTACTACATTTACTTCTCGCTGCTTCATATCTACCCTTACCTTTTCACTCCATGCCCAAAGTCCAGCTGCGAGGAATGCCACACCAGCTAGCTAAAGCAAAAAAAAAAAAAGAACATTAGATCTAATCAGTGAGAAAACACATTCTCAAACACTTAGCCAGTAGCACTGTTACTCAAGTAGAATAAATATTGTCTGCAATCCCAAATAACAGTAATGAGACATTCTTCCAGATGAGTCACTCTCAGAAAGAAAATCTAGAATGCTTTTATTCTATAGAATTCCTGTATTGTACAAACTAGTTTTGGACAGTATTTTAATTTGGTTATTTGTGATTGAGAGGGATACATTAGATTCCAAAATATTTAATGCACTTTGAAGTCATTCTGTATTTAGTCATGTTATAGTACCACTCCCAAACAGTAGGCATGCTTAACTTTTCATAACTTCGATGTCAAGATTCACATTAGATTCTTCCCTAATTACGTACAATTTCTCATCTTTATGCCTTGTTTGAGCCCTTTTGAATTAGACTGAAGCAATGGTCAATTCATTTACTTTCAATAAGCATCTAATGCATAATACACAAACTCCACACCAATTCACATGTTTGCATAATAAATACTTCTGATTTATATTCATCCAAATTAAATGATGATCCTTGTCCTAATCTTGTATTCCGTTTCTCCATTCTGAGGCAG
This sequence comes from Oxyura jamaicensis, assembly GCF_011077185.1. Taxonomy (NCBI): domain Eukaryota; kingdom Metazoa; phylum Chordata; class Aves; order Anseriformes; family Anatidae; genus Oxyura; species Oxyura jamaicensis. Next base: position 10,800,979 of record NC_048898.1, read on the forward strand.
TTCATTTTTAATATCCAATTTCAGTAATCAAGCTAAAATGACCTCTACACACTAAGGACCATCATCACCCTCCAAACAATCAATTACTTAAATGGCATTCTGGCTTGAAACACCCATGTATTGAGTCCATTGTAACCATATGAACAACTGAGGTTGCTCCCACACACACACACCAACCAAGCCTATGTGAGCATGACAAGTAAATCCTCTTAAAGCACCCTGAAAAGGGGATCTTTTCTGCTAGGAAAGGCAGTGCCTCCCATGAACTGAATGTACGTTATAAGCAATTTCCTGTAGCACAAGCAAGAAGCAAAAAAATGGGACCCTACTCCCCTCACACAACAAAATATGTGTAGGTCTGAAGTGCTGCTTGGTTCACTGTCTGCTGCCTCTAAACTTCATTCGGGGTACATGAAGCTTCTCTGAGTGTGCTCCGTCAGGAGGTGGGGAAAAAGAAAGCCAGGAGGGCTACAAGTGTCATCATGCATGCCATTCTGTAAAAGTTACAGAAATGATGAGAGACAGCTCTGTCTGTGCATGCAGTAAGCCATATGGTGGCGCTTAAGCACACAGATGAACAAACCAAACCCACAACTAATACGCAGGAAGAATTACAACTAGGCAAAGCAGTTCTAAGTTAAATTTCCAGATGTTGCTTAATAAGTGTCCTCTTCAGACTGGCTGTCTTTCATAATAATTACCCTCCTAAGTAAACTGGAATGGATTCTTATCAAGTACATTTTCACTGGTATGCTTCATTCTCATCTCAACACAAACATTGCTCATTTTTTAGTGTTCAGTTTCACAAAACACTATTTTTGCAGAATTATTTCTGAGCACTCATGCAAACTAGCTGCAAGTAAAACTGAGTTTATCAGCAGAAATATAAGCTTAGTCTCAAAGAATTAACATGGATAAATCTAAAGCTCAATCCAACTAAGACATAAGTGATTCAGAATTCTCACCAGAAGCAGCCAGAGTACAAAAAGTTCCTTTGGCAAACTTAGCAGAGAGCAGTCACGTATGACATTTTTGCTGAAGGAACAAAGACACCAGCTTCCTTATTTATAGGTGAGATTACTTACTTGCAAATAAGTTGTCTTTGTAAAACAGTGGTTATTTACCCAAGTGAGATTTCTTTGCTTTAAGTACCACATGCAAGGTAATTAAAGTACCTCACTGCAAATTGTTGTAGAAGACCATGGCAATAAAAGTTAGCATGATTGGGTATACTCAATATGGAACTCTACAGAGAATTAACCTAAGGAAGATATCCTTTCTCTGCAACTTTTGCACAAGGAGGCATTCCAGGGACTGCTGTGGGTCAGACCAGGGAACAGATCCAGCTTGAACTGAAAGAAGAGTTTTAACCTTCATCAGCTCACTGAGCTGGCCACATGAATGGGAGATCAGGCAGCTGAGAAGTAGCAATGCTAACTGAAAGTATTCCCCGGGGAGAGTGAACAAGCCAGCTAGTTCAAAAGAGAAGCATGCAAGAGTTTGCCTTTCACTAGGATCTGAATAACTTTTAAGCAAGAAAAAAAACTAGACTACCCAACTCGCTTCTGTCGTTGAGTCACTTATGAGACATGATGCGTAAAAGGTTGGATGGAAACATACACAAAGCGACTCTACTGTACCCCTTTGAACAGGAAACTAGACCAGCAACCAGCATTTGATCATTTCCTGCTTTAGAACTGAAAAAATCCAGAGCATGAACACACCGCATTCAGCTTTAAGCTCTACTCACAAGAGGTAGAATACTGGCGCCAGATCCCGTGCACCAGACAGACAACCACTTAGCTTAAACACTACCTGTTCCCAAGCACCCTTTCAATTCCTTCAACTGTGTTATGAGGCTCATCTACAAACTGAGAACTTAGCATCTGGTTTGTTTTTCCTATCAAGGTTGTAGCTCCTGCAGTAGACCCTTGCACATGAACTGCGTCAGGCTGTTTCAAGGTCCAATTGGAAGTTATGGGAATTGTATTCCCATTGAATTCAGTTTCAGCACACACAAAATGTTACTCTTAACAAAAAACACTTTCTACAGCCCCTGGCAAATAGTATTTGACATCACAGCTCCACCCACACCAGACTAATCTGCAGCCTACAGCCCTTCCTTCCTACCCTTGTCTCTTTCCAGACTTTTCCTCTTGGGGTCAGGAAACAACCTGATGGTGGATTCTTTCCTCTTCCTGACACAACCCTGCTGTCTTAGGTGTTCCTGAAATACAACATAAGCTGCAAAAGCCAAGAAAGCCTGATAGTAGCGTAATTGTTCCCTTACTTTTCAAAAAATAAGCTTGGAATTATTTTCCAGAGTTTAAGAAATGTTTTTTTGCCCATAATCTTCATGTTCAGTGCAAGGCCACTACAAGTTTCCTATAGTACAAGCAAAAACTTTTATTTTTCCCCCACCCAAAGCCCTTACAAACCAGAAACAAACAAAGCTACAGAGAATTGGAAGATAAAATCAAGATGACAGCAACTGAAACCTATTCCACTCTCTCCCCTCAATTCATTAGAGGGGCAATGAGTTTGCACACAGCCTAAAAGGCTTCAGAAGAAAGCCACATACAATCCTTCACTCAAATAGCCACATCCTGGCCAAGGTATAATTCTTAGGCTGCCCCAAAAAGACTTCAACTGCAGACAAAAAAGCAACTAAAGTACTTCCTTTTACTCCAGAAGCCTTCTAAAGCAAAAGCCAAAGGCTGCTGCACAAGGCAGGGCCCCACCCGCCCCGCTGACTCCTCTGGGCTCCCACAGCACAATTCAGGCTCACTTTGCAGAATGACTCAGCACAGCAAGGTGCCAGAACCAGGCCCTTCCTCTCTTTGCAGTGCAGTCTTTTAATTTCATTATGCCAAATGAGGCTACTGGGGGGGAAGAATGGGGGTGCCAAAAGCAGCTTTGAAGCTCGGCAGGAGGTCCGGCCTTGCTGCATGCAATAGGGTGGTTTCACTGAAACTTCTGGGCTATCCTAATGGTTGCAATCCTGCCTCAACACTATTCAGACAAGCGTATTTGGAGAAGTTTGATCTTACTACCATGCTTAAAAGTCAAGAAAACAAAGGAACTGCACATTAAAATCATGTCCAAGACCAAGCCTCCCTGTGACCTCCACTCCCTTTCTTAGAAGAAAGAGCAGAGCACAAAGCACAGAAATAATCCTGGAAGCCAGTCAGACTCAAGTCAAGACCAGGTGAATTAAGGCTCTACTCTCCCTGTGGAAAACAAAAAACAAAAAGCACACTTTCAAATACAGATTTCTAAAGGATGACAAAGCTGTGAGTGAGCTTGCCATTATTACCATCCTGTAACAGAATCGTATTTGCCCCCTTAAAATTCAGTATTTTTCTACTCTCATCTACATGAAATGAATTTGAAACATGACACACTGAAGAAAACCAATCACCCACCAAAACGTCTACACATTCCGTACACTAAGACGCCACAAATTTTTAAGTTCACCAAAGTCACTTATTTTGAGCTACAGCAGGGAAGGCAACAACAGAAGTACTGCATCTTTAGTAAGCACAACAGAAAACAAATGCAATTTTATCTATATTTACATGCAGACTATCGGGCTCATGAATAAACTGTCGTGAGTTGAGACACTGGTGAGCTAGCATCATACCTCTGATAGCTACTTAAATAGGCAAAAAGGCTGTCCACGTGGCAGAGGTGTGTCATCTCTCATGCCCATTAGAGTGACCACCCTCATTCTGAGGAAGAAACTCACATGGAACTGACAGGATAACATGGCCAAAGAAGAGCTGAATTTGGGATCAATTTCCAAATCCAACTCCAGTTTGTAGTAACAAACCATCTGCCAGAGGAAAAGCAGGCCCACCTCTTCCAGCCCCTGCCTGAGGCACTGGATTCAGCAGGGCTCCTGATCCAGTGCAGCTATGCTGCATCCACAGCATGCAACTTTTACAGCCTACCTGCTGGCACATTCACATTTTTCATTCCAGCAAGCAGATTTGAGCAGTTTACCCATGAGTGCCCATGCACCTGTCCTGCAAATCAAAGTCTTCATCAAGAACAGCACTGCCTCCTTAAATGCTGATTTTAATGTACATTTACATTTCCCTTCTATTTTTTTTAGCCCACTCAGTTCTTTTAAGGCACATAGAAGCTTATTTACTTTGTTCTACACAGCACTGATTTGTCCAATTAAATGCATTGTTAGACTAGTCATCTCAACCAGCTTGATGTCATAGACTCTTGAACTACTGCATCAGCTAAGATTCATGCACTTGCTTATAAGAGTGTCTACCCTCCCACTCAATGTTTTTACATAGCCTGTTCTACAACTACAGCTGCTGCACTTGCCAAAAGCGTTGTAGTTACACGTAATTTACCAGGTCAGCCTGATGACAATTTTTCAGCTGAAGCTTTAGACCATTCACTGAGAAAGCTACCAGGACTACTAATACCTGCAGAAGAACAATTCTTCCAGAAAAAAAAAAAAAAAAAAGAAACATACATTGGAAACCCACAAACTGTATTTTAAGTTCTCAACTTTCTGCATCTCCTAAAAGGATTCTCTATGGAAAAGAGAAATCCTTGGACTTTTATCATTAATTTCAAGATAATACAATCAATATTCAAAAACTTGAGAACTCCTCAGGAAATTAAAAAATGAATTCCTGCAAAAAAGCAGAGACAAATGAGTGATAGCATTCCCAATAAAAACAAAATGATTTTAGCTCTTCAAAGACTGTTTACCCAAACAGTACTTCATAATTTATTTGCTAGAAAGGAAGAGGTCTAGCACAATCTTAATACATTCAGGGACAAAAAAAAAATCATCTGTCCATTTCTCACATCTCACACTATCTGTATAAGAGCATCTCTTCAGTAACAAAGCAATTTCTCTGAAAAACAGAACTTTAAAGAACATAACCAAACAAATACTATTTCTCATACAGCATTCTGCTACAGATACATGGGACCTGTACTATATAAAAGAGGAAAAATAAGTACAGAGCTGGTGGCATAAGGACTTAAGTTATGACACATGAAGCTATGATAAAAATACTCAAATGATAGGGGAAAAAGATATCGCTTATGTTCAAACATTTGCTCTACGGCCATACTCTGGACAAGTGACACCACACACACCTCTTCTGCCCTGTTAGCCACACAAGCCCCTAAAGGCATAATGCTCCAGTATCACGTTAAAACAGTGCACTAGTATGCAAGTTGTGACGGTAGCAGAGTTCTGCAGTTTCCAACAGCATCCAGACATTTCAGTCTCAGAATTAATCTAGTCCTCTAACGTTTTTATTAGGCTGACTAAAGACAGCAGAAAATTCATGAGTAAGAAGCTCACAAGATTTCCTCTTTGTGCAGTGAACTCCTACACTAAGGGATCTTGCTTTGAACAGAAGACTCAGTCAGATGATCTCCAGAAGATCCATTCAAACTAGACTTTTCTATGATTCTAAATTAATTCAGAGTTTTGCCCATCACATATGCATCTTTCAAAAAGGCTCATTCTTTATATATTACCAAAGCAGCCAAAATGCACAGAAATGCTAATCCAGCTTACCAAAACTTTGTGGGTTAATCAAGCAAACCACCGAGTCATTATTGACAAGTACGAACAAGATTCTGTTGTCTGTAGCTTACATTCAGACTTTTTCCTCTGAAGTTAATACAGATAGATTTAGTAGCAACTATCGAGATCTTTAATTTTAGGCTCTAGGAAAATGTGGTGGTTTGATGAACAGCGACAAAAAAAAATCAGAATTGATATAGTCTGCTCTAGCACAAGTATTGATCTCAGACAAGTCAGGATGAAAAGAATCAATTTTTACTCAACTTAAACCAGATGTTTCAACCACATACCATTCTTTGATTCTTACTATCTGACCCTTCTGGCTTTGAAAAACAAAAGTATTTAGAGGAGACTATCCAGACTATACAAGCATTTCAGCTCTGAATGAATACATTAACCCAAGCTGCTAGCATTGGGCAAAGTCCTTGTGTCTGCACTTCATCATGACCACCTATGCCTTACCATGACTTCAGCTTCCATTACTTCAGATGTGAGCTCCTAATACTTGACCTACACATTCTGAAAAGAATGTAAAGGTTCAACTGATCAGTACCTTTGCCTTCACCACCCCTCAGAGAATACCATCTCTAATGCAAGGCTATATACTGATCTTTGAACAGCTGCCTTTCCTAGGGTAGGTGCTTTGGTCATCTTGACCATCATACTCATCTAAATCCACACACCTGATTTTGCATTCTTTGAGTTAACAGTAAACAAGCATTAGAGGCAAGCTAGTCCCTCATCACATATTTAAAGATGGCATCAGATAGTTTTGTTATCCTGGAAGCATAACCTTCAAGATCCTGATTACATTCTAATACCCCAGAGATGTGTTAACAACCGGCAACTCCTTCCTTCTCTTCTGCACACTGTACTTATAGCTGCACCACTCCGACACAAAGATCAAAGAAAATCTGAAGAGATACATTTGAAGACACTTATTTTAAAAAGGGAAGCAACCTAACATGCCACTTAAGTGCACTTAAAGACAGATTTAACCTTTGCCCAAACACACAACCAGTATTTAAGGGCTTCCATCACCCAAAAGACAGAGGCCTTGTCAGCAACAGCGGAGACTACTTTCTTTTGACAAATCCTTAAAGCAGATCTTCCCCGTCTGCATAAAAAAGACAACAATTTTCTCTGCTTCACTCATTTATCTTCAGTCCAATGGTAGGAGAGGAGGAAGACAGAGAAATTAGTATCCGTATCAATTTCAATATGAATGACTTTTGTACATGGGATAGGCTTCTGCAACTTCAGAACACCAGGGACATCTACTATAGATCAGCTTCTTGGGTTCAGTTAAAGATTTTAGACAGTTCTTGAATGGAAGTGCAGAAAATTAATGAAATTGAGGTACTCCCAAACTATTTCAGTTTCTACATTTTGTACTCACCCAGAAGACAATGTTGTAGCTGAAGAGCAGGTATTTGTACCAACAGCTGACCTCTGCATTAGAATATCGGTAATAGTGCATCTTCTATAACACAGCGCCTGCATAGAAGAGAAAAAAATTAAAAGAATCAGTCAAAGATTTTAAGAACAAAGGATTTTTTCCCAGATCTTTCACTCTGTTAAGACTATAGTAACCTGTACCATATGCCATTCGGAAGTATGTTCAAAGTCAGCTCACAAACTTTTGCTTACCCCAAACTCCTTCTAAGTATTTATTGCTTAATAACTTTATCTTCTGGAAGTGCACTAACATGGTAACAGGGAGGGACACCGAAAAAGGAAACTAGCTATATAACTACCCTAAGATCTGCATCAGCTTTCTCACTCCCTCAAAGCCATTGTATTTACACAGATAGCTGCCTGAACTTTTGCAAAAAGTCTAAACACCCTGTGGATTTTTACATCCAACGCTCCAGAGCTAACAATCTGTTACAAGTGGTTACCTGGAAAGCTTCAGTGTCCATGCTGCTAAATGCAACAGGGAGTTGTACTCCTTTCCATATTTTAATGTTTCTTTATCAAAACAGTACACCACGAGAGGTTTTATTCTTAAGAACAAAAGCCACACCATCAGACAGCTGATCTGCACTGCAAAGTTCTGTTTTCATGTTTCATTATATGCGTGAGAGAGATAAGGTTCAACTGCAATTGTTGCTCAGACATCTCAGAGAACTAAATAAAGCTTTTTGTATTGTAGCTAAACCACTCCTACAGAAATGCCATGTATAGAAAAACAGAGGACAAGCTCTTAAGATGAAAGCTGGAAAGACAAAGCACTTACCCACCCAGCCAAGTTTCAGAGAACTGACCACACAACAAGTGCTGCCTACAACAGACCTCATGCAGCAGCTCCAGATTTCAACCCTCTGAGCACTTGGGACAAATGTTTTCCTCCCACAAGACATTTAGGAAATGCCTGCAACAGAAGCAAGCAGAGAATTTTCCAAACACCTCATCACTAAGAAACAGACTTCAAGGACTATGCTGACCTGGGCATCCACAGACAGCATGCAAGAACTGAGCCTAGCTAGCAAAGTCTGAAAAAGCACCATGGAATGGCTAGCGGCAGATCACCACTGCAGCCACAGTTATAGGAAGGCAGATACATTTCTTTTAGAAAGCAATCTGTAACTGGGTGTAGAAAGAAATCCCACCAAAAGAGCAGGGAGAGAAACAAATACCCATCAGCTTCGAGAATCCCATTCGATAGAAGCTAAAGTCAGTTCTATATTGTAAGTACACTACTGATCATTTTCCAGGACAACTATGAATTACTACTGTCATTGTCATCTGTGAAGAACTTGTTTTTGAAGTCTCATTAAGGCATTTCAAATCTTGCCTTCAGCTTTTCCCTGAAGCTAAAACCACACATATACAGATATGACACACATGACAGACATCTTCCGCCCAGGAAACTATGCACAGGGATCCCAGGTAGGCTTTGATTTTCCTTCCAGAGTTCTCCCTGTCCCAGGCTTGGCTTCCACCTGCAACCAAACCAAGTCCCTGCATGGTCCAGACACATTTGCCTCCTTTTTAACACCAACCAGAAAGTTTCTTGGTGGCCTAATCAGGAGATAGGTACCAGAAATGCAGAAACAGTGCAGAAAATCTAAAGAGAACATTTCAGTAAGTACTCCTTACTTTTACAAAGTTATGGGAAAAAAATAACTGGAAAGTCATGTGACCTGGTACAGCAAGGAAGACTGAAAGATGTGCAGACAATTTCTGCTTTTTCCAACCCAAGACAGCTGCATATACTTAAATTTTCCAATCCTACTGAAATTTGGCAGGTGTTACACTAGTTACACCGATCCACTTGACTTGAAAATGATCAATTTACGTATAATAAACCCAGGCATCACCTAAGTAGCCTGTAAGATTATGATACCTATGCAGGTTGTTTTAGACACATTATCCACAGGCAATTCTAGACAGCATCTTGAATGACCCTTCAGCAACAAAACACTCTCTGCTCCCTCTTTCATAGAAAACTCCAAGTTCGAAACACTTGGGTTAAAGCACAAAAGTTCTCTTGGTTGAAATGAACATGACACGAATGCAGAAACATGCACACTACTAGAAGTGCATTGCACTGGGCAGAGGAGCCCTTGTCCAGCACTCAGGACAACTGCCGGACAACCTCACCAGAGAGAAGCAAGAGCTCAGAGAGTCAGCACCTCAGGATAATTAGCAGCAACATCCTCAAAAGCTTATCAGTTTGTTACTGTTAAAAAAAAAAAAAGCACCAATACAGATGAGGAAGAGAATTTTGGTATCACCATGTTTTTATATCATTATGTACAAGACTACTTGATGCAGCCTTTTGAATTGGAGCGCTAGTGAAGAAAGCTTGCTTAAAAGCTACTGTAAGAAATTGAGAAACCTCCCTATGAGATGGAATAAAACTGAGTTTAAATAAGAACTAAAACATTTTTCCCCGTGAACAGCTCTAATGGAGACTGAATGCGCACAACAATCTACTAAGCTGGTTTCAGAGAAACAGCTGAAAGATTAAAGTATGTATTGCACATTCTTACAGAAACAGTACCTGCAATATTTCTCAGGCTAGAATGTGAAAATTCACCATTAGAACCTTAGCTTGTTATTTCCACAGTACAAAAGTTGAATCCCATTCAGTTTTAATCAAACACTGACAACAAACTTTGCCATCCAAAAACTCATCCTATTACTAGTTTTTATGGTCACAGCTCATTTATAACAAAAAAAAGAACAACTACAAAGAGACACCAGCTAACACAACCTTTGTACTTCAATAATGGAAGTGCTACTTTATGGCAATATGGGCAGTAACTGGAAATTACTTCTCTAAATGTAACCCAGTCACACGCATAAGCTGAGTTTTGCAACACGCATTCTTAAGATACAGACAGTTCCATTTCCTCATGCCCTACTTCAACTTCAGTTACAGACATTTTTACCCCATCCAGCTTCACAGACAGTATTTATGCATCTTACAATTACAAGACATTGCAAAGAAAACTTGTTTGGACACAACTTTCCTAACAGGCTTTTCTAAGCGTGCTACTGAGAGAACACTAGAAAAGGACCAACCAGTTGATTTTCCCAGCTTTGATTCCCTTAGAGTAAGTACATAGCTGTCTCTAGCTCTAAATGGCAACTCACATCACTACATTCCTTAAAAACAGGGTTTGGCTACACAGACTAAGAGCCTGAAAATATGATCTGAAGCAGAAAGGCAAGCATAGCATTTCAAGAAGCAAAATACAAGTGCAGTCTGAAGTCTTCCTTTCTGTTAGGTTGCCCTCTTTGACACAGACTTGCATCCAATTATTCAAGCCCCAGCTGCAGAGGAACTCACTGGAAGCATCAGAAGTGTCCTTACTGATAAGCACTGTTGCCTGCTTAAGTCATCACTCTGATCAACAACTTGTAACACATCTCTCTGCACTTCCCCATACAACTGGCAAGGCACCAAAGCCATACCCATCACAGGGCAAAAAAGCAAAGTGACTTTTTATTTGCTCTTTATTTTCTTAATGCTCTGAAACAACGGGGGTCCTGTGCAACCAGCATTGGTTCTTCATTGCAAGAAGCTGTCCTACAACAGCACGTGGCTCCTCAGACAGATGTTTCCTCCTAAAATACCTATATTGGGAGCAGATTTGACTTATTGTTTTTGTTTATCCGCATCAGGCGCCTTTTGGTTCTTCTTGGCAGACCAAAAACGATACGGAGAGGTATGGTCACTACTGATGTGGGAGTGACATTCTGACATACAGCATCTGAAGTGTAGGTATGTTTGACTGCTTTTTTTTCCCTCCAACCCTACAAATAAAGAGGCAAACCACCCACTCAAAGCCACACAGCCACCCTTCCCATGTTTACACTAAAAATAGTCATGTTTCCTAGTGTAGAAAGCATCTGTTATCAGAAAGATCTGCTGCCTCCATACTTCATGAACTTCACATCATAGGCTACATAACTATGGTTAGCAATACTATAAAACACTTGGAAGCTTCAGGCAGTCTGTAGGCAGCACTGACTAGTCACTTTCTCTACTGCATTTCTGACAAAGCAAGTCACATTGTCTCAGCTGGCAGTTATCACCCACTCAGCAACAGGAATTTCTAAAAAATTAAATATAGAGCACAGCTGCTTTGGTAGAATTTATAACTTTGTTTACAGCTTTAACAAGGAAAAGAAGTTGTCATTCATCAAGTGAATGCTGCCATTTCAAAAGCATTTCTACACCCACTCTGCCACTCTTACTTTCCAAATGCTGTAGCAGTCTATAGATGTTAACCCTTACAAAACAAAGCTGTGATATATTAGCCAATCTCCCGTGGATATGCAAGGAAATCCTCAAAGATAAGATACCAATCTAAAACAGGAACAACCGGAACGCTAATATGCATCTAAGTCTAGGTCCACAAACTCTTTTGAACCTCAGGAGGCATTATAGCTTTACCAAGCAGACCTAAGTCACGCTCATGTTCCAGTTAAAGCCAGTGCTGCCACTGCACCAACTCCTTCCCTGCCCCATCTTACAATCCACAGCCACTCACCACCCTACTCAGCGGCAGGGGACAGTCATACAGTGAATCACTCAGCAAGTCAACCCTGCAATTTTGTCAAACTCGCTAAGAAGAAAGCAGCGCTGAGCCTTTCAACCCACCTCGCCAGAGCCACACGGATGCCAGCAGTGGACACAATCAGGTGGCAGCACGAGGACAAGGCTGGGAGGCCAGAAGCAGTGCCAGCTCCCAAGTGTGCTCAAGGAAATTCAGTACCACTGAAATGCTCTCTACACCAGCATCACAGACAACAGGACACAAGGCTAACACAAGGAAATGCATGAAGCTGGGGGACACCGCGCAGAACTGAGGCATGAGAAAACCAGAAAGTTAAATTTGTAAGCTGCTGGCTGTTCTACCCCAGCCCATCATCCACCAATACAAAGTATTAGGTCCACATGAACCTAGTGAAGGAAATTAACACCACCACAAGCACAGCACAGGGGAGTGGGAAGAATTTTTTACAATATAGCAAGAGATGCACGTTGGCCTATTGCTTCTTTAGATGTGCCTGCTTAACTCCACTACACCATTAACACCAGCTCCCTAACAAAGACATCACTTCATTCAGGTCACTTATTAAAAATAAGCATCATTCTTTTGGAGGGGCTAAATTAATAGTTTTTTTTGTGGTTGGGTTGTTCGTTTATTGGAGTGGGTGTGTGTGTCAGTGAGTGAAGTGGAAAGCCAGACACAGCCCTGACCAGGAGCAGCTCAGACTCTTTTTGGGCCTTTCTGAAAAGGGCACAACCAGGAAGCACCTACAGACTGCTCTTTCCACATCCCCCAGAGAAACTGACTACAGCGAGTCATAATGTTCAGTGCAGTATTGGGTGCTGGGTGTCAAATCTTCATGTGTAAGGATTGAGTTTGGGAAACAGAAAGCAAAACTGATTGGATTTAGAGCTCTTACGCAGGCTAATCTGTCTCTGGAATGGGAGACAGCAGCACTTCTGGTGATTCAGGAACTCTCTGCAAAGCTGTGTCATCTTTTTTAGTAATTTTGTCTCCTAGGGATTCTTACAAGGGCCTCTAAAGAAATACACACTTCTCTTAAAGCACAAGGGTATAAGGGAATGGTATATTTACTTCCACTGCAATCCAAGAGAGCAGAGAAACATCTGTTCATTCTTAGAAGCCGCCTGAAGATTATTTAACAAAAGGTGTTTTTTTTTTTTTTTTTTATTTTTTAAACCTGAAAGACTCATTATGCAAGGCAGACATGGCTAATAGGTTATCCCTACCTTACTAGAGAAATAATGGCCAGAAAAATCTTTGAAGTTAATGGAAAATATGACCAAAGCCAGACAGATTTCTTCAAACATCATCTTTTGGGGCTCTTACTCCTGTAATATGCTAGAAACTCAAAGTCCTCATGCTGTTTGAAGAGTATTTCTGGCACAACTTGTGCCAACGCAACCTCTACACAACAATCCTCAGAACTGACCCAATCCCCTATAAAATGGGGAGAGCTTCAGCGACCAGGCTTTATTCACTGCAGCACAAACTGCAACTTCGGAAAAGTTGTAAGGAACAGCAGTTTTCCCAAACCCAAAACAAAGCAGCAGCAATTCAGAAGAGCCCTAGAGAAGCTCTACAGATCACTGACATGCACCTGCTTACTGCGAAACCGGCTACTTTCATGTGGACAAGCTGAATCAGAAATACCATGTGGAAAGTACTCTGAACTCAGACTAACATTCAGAATGCAGACACCTTGAATTCTGAAAATATGCATAAGCATTAAGGAAAATAATCTGTTAACCTCTTCTGAACTGCCCATTTGACTAAAAAGCAACCAAATCTTTGGCATAAAAGCACCAGGTTGCACAACTGCAATTCAAGCTATTAGTCATGGGATATTAGATCTACTTATTTTCTTAATCTAACAAAAATATAGGAAGACTTGAGGATGGCAAGCAGAATTAGCAGTCACCCCTGCAGCACTCAAAGACCATGAACGGAGGACAAGAGCACTTGTATCAGTCACTTCGCAGAACTCACCACACAGAAGCTACCAAAAGATAGTCAGCTGGACCTGCTTAAACACTAGTCAAATATTTATTCCTACTTAGCTACAAAAGCTAGTAGTAACTCTAAAAAACAAACCACACATACACAAAAACAGCTCCAGAAATTTCAGTTTTACATTACCAAAAACTAAACTCTAGTCAGAATGAGAACTAACACCACAAGAATGCAGTCATCTACTATGAAAACTCAACCTGCAAATATTTTCACCTACTGACACTGAGGAGACAGAGGTACAACTCAACTCAGCCATGTACTGAATTTTATCACATCTATGGTATTTCTGCTCTGCTGATTCCAGGTTTGCTACAGTACTAAGTGAACAGATAGAAACTGTCTGCTCCAACGTGCAGCAGCCCTTGACAAGGATGAACACCAACTACAGCAGCACCTCTGACCCCGCTGAGGAGCAATCTGCTCAAAGTAGCTGACTGCAAATGGATCGGGTATTCTGTATGCTGACTTACAGCAAGAGACAGCAGGGGAAGCAGAAAGAGAAAGAAACATCGCAGGTAAAATGAGTCCAAAAGTCAGTGATTTTCTGAACACAGGCAGGAGAAAGTGAAGGATCTTTTCATAAGCTGTCAGGCTCTCTATTAATATTTGAGAACTGCAAACAACAGCACGAGTATAAGATGCAGGCTTCACTGACCTTATCTTCTAAAGCGCTATGGAATAATCCACATTTCCATAAGTTAAAACTCAGACTGGTTACTAGGAAAAGTTAAACCAACACTAGATACTTACCACAGCTCAATGAATGGCTCATTAACTCCTTGAAAATGTTTGGAATAATCTTTCATTCCCAAGAAAAAAAAATAATAAAACTATTACAGTTTCACCAGAATAGAAGCTTGCCTATGTGTTGTAACTTCAGCATTTAGAAACAAACCACAAGCTATTTCACTTCACAGAAAGTTCAGATATTGGGAAACACAAGTGTGTCACTGATTCTGACCAGGAGTTTATTCACTTTGGGGAGCAAAGCCTGTCAGAACAAGTAGCAAGAACAACTTCAGCTGACCAAAGCCCCTCAGCTGCTTTCTCGCACCCCTGAGAGCCCACTCCCTATAACACTATCAGTAGTGGGGCAAAACTCACTCTCAAATTAAAACAGACACGTAGTTTTTGTTTTTTTCTTCAGAAGGTTTTGGAGTCTTGCAAAGCAAGCACTTTATTTGAGGAGCCAGAACTGCCAGCACAGGGAATAGTTTTCTTTATATTTAGTTATCCAACAGCAGAACGTATTCCACAGACACCACCTGCTCCTTCCTATACCTCCATACAGACCACAGGGCTTCAAGAACAAAATGGGTCCTCCACTTGCTGTACCACTTTGTATCCTAAGTCACAACTTGGAAGAAAGACAGGAAGCCACCAACTTGCTTTGCTGACACATCTGTTCTTTCTTCAGAGGACAACATCCTAAACTTTTAGGCATATTGTGGCTTTCCTCCGCTTCCCAGGAATGCCACTTGTTCTAGGCTCCTTTTACACTTCAGCCATAAAGGATATCCCTTCATTTTCTTTTTTTTTTCCCTCCCCCACAGAGAAAAACAGACTGATTATAGTAATACACACTCAAGGAATGACTAGCATATAATTTTATTCTTAAAAGCATGCCTTGCTTTGGGTATAACATGCAGACTGTTCATGCCTGCATCATATTCTTAGCCTTTATACTGAATGTTCCTATATATTTTAACAATTTAAACAGGATCTCAAAAAGCAACGAGCTCGCAGAGAAGCGAACGCACCTATGTGATACTAGTTAGTTACACTCATCATTTGTTCTGCTTAAGCATTGCTGCGTGCATGTCAGAGACATGACATGGAGCTGAAGCCACCGAAGACTCAATTCTTCTCCCTTCCTACCCCCCCATAGGAGGAACAGGCGCTCCTCACACAGCCTCCCAGCACCATGGGATCCACCCTCCCTGCATTTGCAGCCCATTCATGCAAAGCTCACTGACTGTCATTGCCCTCCCTGCGTGGCAAACGAGCTGCACTCAGCCCACACTTAGAACCTTGTTTTTAGGTGCCGACCAGGACCACTGCAGGCTTGGGGGGCACAAGAGAAAATAGCTCTTTGTGGCCACGTAGACAGTTCAACAACAGGTACAGTAATTGTTCTGCCTACCAGCTGACTTTCTGGGAAAGAAAGACACGTGTGACTTTCAGAACAGGACTGGCATGTGAACCTCTACCACACAACACAGGAAAATATTAGAGAAGTGACAAAACAGCATTCAAACACCTCGTCAGCCTAACCACTGTCAGCTCTTCAGGAGACCACGTGGCTCAGCCCAAAGAAGCAAATGCTTCAGGAGATGTGGCAGATAGGTTTGCATAGCACCCTGCATATGAACCACAAGGCAAGGAGAAAGAAGAAAGACCAAAGCTGCTCCAGGCTCCTAAGCCAGGGCTTGAAATGCTCCAGCCCTTCCCCCAGTAGCCAGTGCTCGCACAGGGTCATGAGAAACCGTCAATTGTTTGCTGGAAGACTCGCGTCCTCCCCAGGGGAAGGAGGAAAAAAACAAGCTCTCCACCTCGTGAGGGGTTGGCCAAGAACAACATGGTGTAGCAGAGATCACGGCAGCAGAGGCTACGCAGCGATGCTGTCGGCACTCCATCACACCCAGACTTTGGTCTCTGCAAGCAGCAAATGGCAAAGGCACCAGCACAGTGAGAAGGTACAGAAGTGAGACACAACAGCCTCACCTGGGCCTTTAATCAAAGGAGAAAACATATACCTCTAGGCAAAAAAAAATAGTAAGAACACAGGAAACTGCCATCTTAACATGCTGACAGCATTGCTGCTTACACAAGCAGCACAGCCCAGAGGAAAAAAGAAAAGAGCTAAAGACACCTTCCCTTCCCGTTTGTCCCAGCTGGACAAGTCTTACAGCTGAACTCCCTCCGGCCCTGCAGAAGCAGATTACTGCTGTGACCGCTTTGTCCAAACAGCCTTCCCAGTCTCACTGCGCTGTACACCCTGCAAAGTTACCTCACGCTCTTCTGGGAGTCATCTCACTAATTCCCTATCCATTAGTCTCAAGTCACACAACTTTTTAAGCAAGCCTTCTTCCTCTACAGGCTGGCCATTCAGACATACTGAAATAACAGGCAGGGTGAAAAGCTTTTTGTTTTGTACCCTGTGTTATATATAGCTTTACCACTGTTCATTTTCCACATAATGCCAAGCACTTCCCTGAGTACCATTTAATAACAAATTGTTGAGGGGGAGAAAAATGAGTATCAAGGTCATGAGCTCCTTATCCTGGCAATCAGAAGCCTGCTGTCATATAAGAGACCCAAGTCCAAGAATTCTGATGTCTTCCTTCAGATGCAAGTTACTTGAGGCTACTCCCTTTACTCCCTGTTCCAGGGGTTCCCAGATACCAGACTACATGTCACAGAACCGATTTTATATCCCAAAGCAAGGGCAGACAACCCTTGCTAAGCAGAACAAAACACTTTTTGAAATACTAAAATTTTCAGCATTCAGCTGCCTCTAAACACCATGCTTCACCCTGCTTCCTGCAGCTGCTGCCACGGTTGGAAAATGCTTTCCAGACAGATACAAATATCAAATATTTAATCTTTGGGCAACAAAACAAAAACCTTTAAAACAGGAAAAAGACTGCTGGAAAGGGCTTTTGGGTCACAGGAACAAATTTGGTTTTGTACACTACCAACTTGTCTGAAGCAATCAAGCCAAATTAAAAACCCACGAAAGCCAAAAGCTCACATTCACACATGCTCAGCAAGCACCTGAACCTGTTAGCACCAAAGAAGAGCTCCAACTCCAACCGTGGGCTTCAGCACAGGTTTTCACAATGAAGACTCCTTGTTCAATTTGTTAGAACTGGCTGCTCTCTACATACACTGAGAGCACACAGCTTCTTGCAATACCAGGAAAATCTGGTAAATGTGTGCCTACCCCACAGTATGAGAGGTACCAAGGCCCTACCCTTAAGCCTTTGCCTTTGACATACAGGTTCACAATGAAGACAGCCCCAGGACTTTCAGCTTTTGCACATACTGCTGTAAAGACAGGCATGCAGAAATAGCTCTAAGAAAATACATAAGCAGACATTCCGGATAAGAACAGAAATCCACACACATCATGTATGAGCTTTACTATAAGGAAGAGGAAAAACTACTGTTTCTTTGCTCCCCAAAAGGAAGAGAGACCGGAAACGCTGAAGCAGAACAAGTGCTGGTCCTCACTTCCAAACAAGGGCCGAGGCGCAATTTGAGCCACATAAGACATTTCCTCTTGCATTCAGCACATTTTATTTTCTTTTGCTCCAAGTCTTCCGCAATAGATAACAGAATTTGAGAGGTGGTGTTCTGCCCAGTCTTTCACAATCTTCTTTCAAAGAAGGCTTCATTTCCAAGATTTGTGCAAACAAGGTCAGCTAAAGCCTGGCCATTCAAGTCAGTAGTTTCAACTGCAAACAGCGGAATCCCTTATCCAGTTAATATCTGAAGACCACTATTTTCTGCAGGTTAAATCCTTTCTCTGTAATCCCCACCTGTGATGTGCCTAAAATAGCAGAATTAATCCAACAACAATTTTTCAGCTCACTGACCACACTGAAGACGTGTTTTGTTCAGTCATCCAGAGAAGCTGTTTTACAATGAAAAAAAAAAAAAAAACAGAACACTAAAACACAAGACCTTCAATTATATTTAACTACACAGTGGCTGTTTCAAAATGAAGTTTTGAACCTATAACGCGTCAGGTTTTTTCCTCCCTCCTTTTTCTGAGCTAAGATTTGCTAGACTAAAATCAAATTTCAGTCATTTGGGGGGATCCAGACTATAAAACTTTAAAAACCACGCAAAACAAACCTCAATCTGCTTTACTCTGAAGATCTCCCACATTGCTTTTAACCTTTCCTTGACTGGATACTTTTGGCTGAGCATGAGCCAAAGGACAAGGACACTGCTCCTGCCCCAGCAGCTCTGGGGCTGGAAGGCTGCAACACTATCCTC
This sequence comes from Oxyura jamaicensis, assembly GCF_011077185.1. NCBI lineage: Eukaryota > Metazoa > Chordata > Aves > Anseriformes > Anatidae > Oxyura > Oxyura jamaicensis. The sequence goes on from NC_048898.1 coordinate 10,819,606, forward strand.
CAGTAACACAACACCACTACAGCTCCAGAAGAGCCCTAAATTCTGGGGTTGTGCAATACCAGGGAGAAAGACACCTTTGGAGGTATCATCAGGAGCCACCTGGAAGAGAACTGTTCCTCAGTTCCTTCAGCTGCTGTTCCCGCAGCAGCATTCTGCAGTATTTACCGAACTAAAGAAAACTCTTGTTTGTGCATTTGATTTATTGTACGTACAGTGGAAAAGCTTAACAAAGGCACACAACCACCACAGTACATTCACAGATCTTGTGAACTGGACTGTTAGTAGCCTTGAAAATATACCATGTATGTATGCCACAATACAAAAGTACAGAGGTCTCTTCTACCAGAAACGGGACATTTTGACCCAGGAAGCCACAGTGCAAAGCAGCATGGCACAAAAAGCCCACAAGTAAAAACATTCTTGAATCACATGTGAGCTAGGCATAAGAGTCTCCTTTGTCTCGTGTCTGAAGCTCACATATTTCACCATACCCCACCCAAGTGGATTTCTTTTTCCCCTCAAAATTGCACAGAGCACAGATCAGACAAAGAACACCGGATTTCAGTGACTTAGTTCTAGATCTTACCCTTTAGGTCTTGCCAACCCATGAGTGAGACCATCAACAACCACAACAAAAAAAAAAAACTAGCATGCAACTTATTTTTCAACAGATGCATTTCCGATCTTTTGGGAAGCTATTCCTAAAAATTGCTGTTTCAATGGCACTATGGTTTTGAACATGACAGTCTTAAGGATAGGGAACATCATCACATTCTTTGCTCCCCCAAGAACAGAGCTAGAAGAACATCACACCCTAGAAGTACTTTCTTGCAGCATCATTAGCCAGAGGATACAGAACACACGTCCTGGATTTGTTTAAAAAAAAATACATAAAACCTGCTAAATAGTTCCCTCCTACCCAGCTCACTCCTACTTCGTACCAGGGAACAGACCCAAACTCCCACCTGACCTCTCCTCTCCCACACAAATCCCCCGTCAAGCAGATGGCAGGGCTATCTCAAACACCATCCACACCTCAGTATTTCAAGTCTCACACATTTACTGTTAGTATGAAGTTGCTCAGGAAGTCACATGCCTAGCTCACTGATGGAGATAGTTGGAGAGGAAATCAGCATCCCACTGAGCACTTATAAAAAAGATATACCCTGTATTTCCATCCCCAAAGAGCTGGTTTCCTTGTGTTTTATCCAAAGCTCTAGGTCACAAGTTTCATGCCCCCTTGGAGGGAAAAAAAAAAAAAAAAAAAAAAAAAGAGTTGTACTGGAAGAATTTGATCCTGCCAGATTATCTTAAAATAGCCTCCCCACCACCAACTTTGAAGGCCTACCAAGGAAAGGGAAATACCAAACAAGTAACTTATGTTACTTTTAAAATATTATTTTATTATTATTACTACTCAGGAAGGCTCCAAATGAAACCACCTGAAGTACAAACTGAGCACGGGAGATAAAGATCGCAATGTACTTAACAGCCTTATGCAGACACTTTGAAAGCGTAAAAATCCTCGTTTGTTGCACACACGGAAAAAGGCCAGCTTAGTCAGGCAGGTACAACACCACGGGGCTTGCCCTCTGCATCACTCCAAGCCTCCTTCAGCCCAACTTAAACCCTCTCCTACAAAGGCAGAACGCGCAAGAGCCGTGTGTCCCCTAAAAACAGGAGGTTCATACACAGAGGGGAATAAGTCCACACATGCCACGCATAACGTGGTAGCTTGTCAGCAGCGCTCTGCAGCAGAAACACCCCGGAAGAGGAGCCCGAGGTGGCACACCGGGGACCTTGGTGGCACCCCGGGGACCTTGGTGGCTGCGGGGCGGCCCGGGCAGCGGGGCTCGCCGCCCACCATCTTGGGCGCGACGCGGGCCTCACCTGCAGCGCCGCAGGGAGCCGCCCGGCCGAGGGGAAAGCCGGGCGGGCCCAGATCCGGCCCGGCGGGGCGCCCAGGGCCCTGCGATCCCCGGCGGCACCTCGCCGCGGAAACAACTTCACGCCGGCTCCCGGAGGAAGGCTGCCTCCTCCCTCCCTCCCTCCCGAGCCCTCGCCGCGGCGCCTTGAGCACGCCCGAAATGGCTGCCCGCTGCCGGGGGGCTGCGAGCCCCGCGTCCCCACTCGCACTCCGAAACGCCGCAATTTTAATGGGAGAAGGGCATTAGGGAGAGAGCAGCCGTGCTGCCCCGGCCGGGGGTCGGGACTCACCCGGGGCAGCAGCCTGCTCGCCAAGTTTCGCCAAGTTGGGAGGAGGGCGAGGCGGCGGCCGGCGAGCTCCGGGGTGCCTCGGCTAGTCCATGGGCACGGTGCGGAGCCACCTCCAGACGCTGCCCGCCACAGCCGGCCACCGCCACAGGAGCCGCTCCGCAGAGCCGCCCGGAGCTGCCCCACTCGCCGCCGGTTCCCGGTGCCGAGGCGGCGCGGAAATGCGCTGCCAGGCCACGCCTGCTCCTCGCACGCAGCCGCCCTCCACACAAAGGAAGCCGGCCCCGCTGCTTAGGGGCCCGTCGCTGTCCCGGGCTTCCACCGGCCTCCAGGCGGATCCGTGTCCTCTTCCCCAGCCGCCGGGGGAGGCCCGCTTCAGGCTCCCCCTGCCACAACCCCCCGAGGCCGGGTGGGGACTGCGAGCGACGCGGCTCCGCCCCGCCGCAGAGGCCGCCCCTCAGAGCCCCGCTGGAGGAAGCCCGGTGCTCTCAGCTTGATAATAACAAATATCATTATTTTAAACTTTTTTTTTTTTTTTTTTTTTTTTTTTTTTTATTTTTAACCGAGATGGCCGCGGGGCCGCCCTGCGGAAGAGGTTCGAAAAACCGCGAGCTAGGCGGCGGGCTGGGGCAGGTCGCTGCAAGGGGCGGCCTCGCTTCCACCACCCTCCCCTCAGGCTTTCGTAACCACAGCGAGCGTGAGGCAATTTCGGGGCAGAACCCTAGAAGCACAACCTGAGCGCTACCTAGAAAACCAGAAGTTGAAGGAAAAATAAACAAAGCTACCCCCCAAGAGTACTTTGAGTCCTCAAGCGTCCCGGGGTTTTTAAGCTTCTCTGATGAGGCCACGGGAAGGTAGACGTGAGGGGAAGGAGCAGTTGACTCACGGTTTTTTAACCCCTGTGGCGAGCATGTGAGAGCTCTCACCTGAGGCGGTTGCCACCTGGAAGGTGGGGAAATATCCTGCCTCTTCCATCGGCTGCCTGCCTCCCCAAGCCAGATCTGGCCACTGGTCAGCCCTCCAAACCGATCCTCGTGTGGAGCAGTTCCTGGGCATTGCTTCACCTGATGGTTACCTCAGCTTTTCTTGTCCCCATCTGCGTTTTGCATCTTGGCCTCCCTGCCCTCCCAAATAATGGGAGAAAGGCAGTCCTGGCCTTGTGTGTAGATCAAAGGCAGTAAGGCCTGCTTTGTAAAAGGGTTTCAGGAAGCAGGCTGCGTGTGATGGACGGCATACACCGAATAAAAGCCACGAGGCCCAGGACACACAGAAAACCTAGGCTTTCCTCTAGGGCAGCTCTTTTTACCTCAGTTTCTCGCTTAGATCCTAACTTCCTCGCACTTCTGCTGTGCCCTTCTTTTCTATGCCTTATGATCCCCTTAACACAGGGAAAGGTCGCCTTTGGTCTCTTCCTCACAGATAGAGCAAAACTATTTTCTTCAGTGCCTCACAAGCTATGAAAATACATTGGTGTGCAATAAGGCGAGGCTAAGGGGGTAGCTCAATGCCAGAGGCACTAATACAGGCCTTCTCATATTCTCTATGCTTCTTCATCTGCCTCAGAGCCTGGAGTTCGGAACTTAATTATTCCCCCAGATCAGCAGCAAGTGTTCCTGACAGAGATGGCAGCAATCTCACCAAGTGTTCAACTAAACGGCGAAAGGAAGATTTGAGTGAATAAATTGGGGGAGTTTGGTTCTTCTCATCTACGCAAGGGCAAGGCCGAGAACCAAAACCATGCTAGACATAAAAAGCTGTGGATGTGCAACTCCTGTCACACACACACCTGTCTGAAACAGACAGATACAGACAGAAACTGCAGATACACCTCTGGTGGCATCACCAAGATTCCTTCTCACCCCCTACACGCAGTTATTCAAAGAAATGTCAATACAAAGATTTTGATTGTGTCTTCCAAACTTAGATTCTCACTAATACAAGAGATTGCATTTGTGAATGTCTTAGGTGCAGGCATTGTGAATGCTGGCTTACACCAAAGGCGTGAAAGGCTGAACCCTTCCAGGGCCACAGCCAGGTTCAGCTGTCCCCTGTCCCTCAGGCAGATACCATTTCAGGGATCCCATCTGGGTCTGGAGAAAGGCATCTTTAATTCTACAGATGCACTTAAAGATTGTTGCATGATAGCAGCTTTGCTATAGTCTCTACTGCTTGCAGGCTACCCCAAGCTTGCTCAAGGATTTTATAAATGAAAGTAAAAAGGAATTGACAGGTAAAGCTGAAAGAAAATGCTAGAAGAATCACCTGAATGTCAGGGATGATCTAAGTGAAGAAGAGGAACTAGAAAGGGTCATTGGATTCTCAGGTGATGAAAAGAGGTAGAAGAGATCTTTTCCTCACCTCAGAAGCTATTCCAGTCACCTCGCAGAGCACTGAGCCACATTTCTGGTGACATCCAGAGCCAAGGCAGACAGCTCCAGTATGCTGCCAGCATTAAGAGATGAGAAGACAGAGGGAGCAATGGTAACTGCTAAATTGGGGGGGACAGCTTTAGGGTATACAGACTGTGGAATGAGGAAGGGGATCCCTGTCAGTAAAATAAGGATCTCCTGCAACTGAAAATAGTCTTTGAAAATGGTCAATACTAGCAGTTCACAGTGTAGCTGAATTGACAGTGTTGACTGTTAACATGGATATAGTTCAAACAACCTCTCTATGTGCAATTTATTTGCCTTTGACATTATCTCTGTTCTGTGTGTTTCACTGTGTTGCCAAGAAAATTAGCGTAAAAAATCTCATCCTTCACAGATGCATTAACTAAGTGCAAGGGCAAAGTGGAAGACTTTTAAAAGGCAGTCACTTCAGCAGTAAGAGAGTAATAGTACTGCAGGAATGAAAATGGAAAAAATGTGATTTTTTACTGAACTCGTGCAGGCTTATGTTCATGCATAATTTGTCGTTGCAGTTTCCTCTGGCCACTACAAACATTTCCTGAAATTAATGAATGATGCATTATGAGGAGTAGCTGGTAGAAAATGACAAGACTGGAGCTATTCAGCAATTCCGTACGTCTTCCATTGTATACGATCAGCTTTTTCATTACCATCAAGCACAATTTTTCAGGGGAAGAAGTTTCTATTTATGCAGGAAGGTTTCTCGGAATCAGAGTTAAATTTGGAATTAGTGTGTGGTTTTGATAATTACAAGGTTAAGAGAGAGGGGGCTGTGGGAAAAAAAAAAAAAAAAAAAAAAAAAAAAGCCCACAGAATCATAGAATCATAGAATTCCGAGTTGGAAGGGACACAGAAGGATCATTAAGTCCAACTCCTGGCACCACACAGCTACTAGGAGACTTTAAACAGCTTCAAATACTAAGAAATCAATAGCTGGAACTAAAAGAGAAAGTCAAAATATTCTGGGAAAAACCTTTATAAAATTTACGAGATCCGTTAGAAAAAGGAAAAAAAATGCACGGAGTTATTCAGATACCAAATAATATCAGAGTGGTTTAGACTGAACCGGTGATTTAACTTCACCCGGCATTTCTCCACAGCCTTCCCCATCTTCCCAGCGCCCTCTGCTGCTACAAAGTGGTTATTGCACCTGTCCAGCTCCAAACAAGAAGCCACTCGCTCACTGGCAGCATCTGAAGTTAATACTGCTGAAGCATAAAACATTGGTGAGGATTACAGTGAGTCTGCTAATAATTTATTCTCTCCACAGTCATTTAGAAACATTTATATGCCGCACACTCTACCATTCATCACAGTATAGCTTTCCTTTAACATTTGTAAAAGGTTAAAGGTCCATACAAGTGAAAAGATTGCAGGAAGAGATGTCTTTTCTAACAGCTTTCTTCTAGCCTAATCGGGACCTACAGTGTCCAGTTTCTGGCGTCTTTGTTATGCAAATCTTTTACTGCAGAAAAAAATCGGATTTACTGCTGACCTTCGTTTTGGCTAGGGAAGCAGTGACATCCAGTGGCTTAGGGATAAAAAGAGCTTTTCTCATTTCTGTCAAAGTGCATCACAGGAAACACATCAGAAAATGGCAGGGATCCCTTGGCATTCCCTTCTCGTTGTGGATATTTGCAAATGACACCAATTACAGGCAGTTTGACAGCCGTGGGAATGGATAGCCCACACAGGGAAACAAAAATGCAGAACAGGAAACAAATAAAAAACACCCTCTGAGACAGACCATCGTTCTCATGGATTTAAAAGGACACTGCAGACAGGAAACATAATTGGCATTTTTAAAAATTCAAGTAAAAAGCACCTTCCTATATTAGACCTACCCCCCAGCTTACAGCATTTTCCTTCTCGTAATGTTTTTCTTCTAACATAGTTTCTGTCCCAAACAACAAGATGAACGGCAGGCTTTCAAAGAAATGAACAAGGGGAAAATGACTGAAGAAAAATGACTGTATGGGAGTTTTGTTGCTCATGCCCAGGATAAACAATTTTTCAATTAGTGTTTCCACCATTAGAGTTTCCAGTAACCAACTATGTATTCAACCTAGATGTTATATTTGATGCACTGACAAGTGACTTATTTTGTCTACATATGTTAAATGAAGAAAAAATCAAAACATTACATATGTATAGGGAACTGAGCCAGCAGAGGTAGCTGTTGGCACAACAAAATCAACAACCATTAAAAATATTTTTTCACTGAACCTTCTACATTTAAAGAAGAAAATGTTTTCTTAAACCAGATATTCAGACCTTGCACAGTCTCCATCACTGGAAATTCAGCTAAAACTTACCTGTTCCTCTTTTATTATTTTGCTTTTTTATTTTGTTGAGACTGCCCATTTCAAATGCCTATTAACAGCTCCTAGCTACTACATATTTTCCATCCTCTCCATGCGTATATTCCATCAACACAAAGTTCACAAAGAATGAGGCAACTCCAAATAATCCCAAGGTTGGTTTAAATATATATATACAGTTATACCACATTATTTTTCTGAATGTTTTCAAGTATCATTTGGACCTTTTGCAGCTCCAAATTTGAGTTGATCTCCAAAAGATGGGGTTAGAGAACTTTGAAATGTGGGTAAATTTACATAACTTTCAAATCAGTACACTGTCCCTTCAGCTGTTTACATGAGCTGTCACTGTGAACAGTGGCAAAAGGCACTCTCTCAGATCTGGAGGTCTCGTATGGTTACTGTACACATGCCTTTGCTGAAGCTGACAGACCACAGAGAACTTGCAGTCTCTGCGTGTATTTTAATAATCATCCTCAAAAAGACTTCATGGGTCTGCCCAAAAATGTTTCTATGCTAAGTTGTACATTTCATCATGTTGTAGCATCAGTGATGTATTATGCTTAACAGCCACTATATTTCAGCTAAACAGTCTAAATGCTGGACATAATGGCTTCCCAACTCTATTTCAAGCATCACAAAACACTGGCGCTTTTGGTAGGATAAGAGCAGGGCTGCAACCCCATGGCATTCTTCTCATCATGATCAAGGGCCTTGTGGACTCAGAGTGGAAGAACTGTGGACGAACTCTTGTCAGAGTGGGTGGAATTCAATTGCACATCCACAAAATTGTAAGTAGATGCTCTTCAAGTTTAGCAAGCTCTAAAGGCACTTTATCTTACATTTCTTGGAATTTATCTGGCTTTCAGCCCATGCTCCAAGGACTGTTTACGTATTTCAAATTTCATGTTTAAGTCAAATGCATAAACAGCCCTTGGAACAAGGCCTGAAAGCCAGGTCTCTGAGATCAGTACCTTTTTGCCTGTGTGTGCAAGCTCTGTCCCCTGCAAAAGGCAAAGCCTTCCAGGTCCCACTCCAAGGAAAACAAAACTCAAAACAGGAGCTGTGATCTAGAAGTCTCCTCCTACTATTAGTAAAATCTTTCTTTGTAGTAACATGGTGCATTTCTAAGAGGCAGTAGTTCTAGCATTTCTTCTAGTATCTCTTCTGTGTCTCCGACCCCTTGCACACCAAAGTAACAATATGTATACTGAAAACAAGTGTCAGACAAGCCCTTATATTGTGTGTACTCCTTTTCAGTGATAAAAAACAGTGCAAAAAGCCCTCAGACACAATTCTTTATTTCTTGAAGCAAGCTCTTGGCAGTTTTCTGGCTGCTCTGGATCCCATGCAGAGGAGCTTACCTCCATCATTTTGTACCTCATTCTTTTTGACACCATCACAAGCACCAGGTACTAAAACCTAAAAACTAGGAACATGCTTTTGGCTTTTAACCCCAAAGATGTGAGAGCATAGCTGATTTAGATTTCTCAAGAAAAAAAAAAAAAATCAAAAATCAAACCCAAAACCTCACAAGATGGACTCTAGTCCCATCTTTTAGCCTTTTGAACACCTTCCTCCACCCAACCACTAAATGAAAAATGAATGACTACAAGGGGGTTAGGAATCTGAATTTTAATATACTGCTGTTTTTATAATGGTGTACTTCCCTAACAGGGAAAATTGTCTTGGTATTCGCCCCTGCATACTAGTAATGTGTTATTATTTACGTAGAAGAACATTCTTTACCAATATCAGACACTTTTATACAACACCAGGGCACTTTTTTTTACTTAAGTAGCTAAACCAACCAAGTAAATCAGCACACTTCAGAAAACGTGCATTAACATTTAGCTGAATGTTCTGATACGAAGGTGGGAAGAGACAGATGAGTGATGTTAACAGTGCAAGGAGGCTGGATAGTTATCTCTGTTAGCTGCCAGCACTCATTAGCTCTAGCTCACCACTGATCTTAGGGGCATAATTACCCAGGCAGCTCGGAACATGGTCAGAGACAATATATGGTTCTCTGCTCCTGTCTGTGAATCCTAGGAGAGCCTTTATAAAGTCCATTATCATGCAGTGAATTTGCTAAGCAATCAGCAAAATGGACTTTGCTGCTCTCTACCCTGCAAACTCCTGCTTCTTCCTCCTCCAGAAAGTCCACCACAAATTTCAGCTGATAGTAGCATACATGTCCAATTTGCATTTAGTTTTCAAATAAAACTTGGTGAACATACAAATCACTCAAAATCCTTGCTAAGTGCTGTTTCAAGTGCAACAGCAAACAACAGACAACAAAGAGAACATAAATATTTGTAGTTAAAATTAGGTCTGTCTGGACAGAAATATTTGAAAGCCAGGATTTCATTAATAATGATGACATTTCAAAACTTGCGTAACTGATTTAATACAGACCAATGCCAGTCCTCAGTGTTTGTGAAGTTTTAGCTTTTGCCTTCTAGGTTTCATATAGCCAGCATTACTATCCCCCAGGCAAGAGCATGAAGCCGCATCAGGGGACGTTCAGGCTAGATGTTAGGAAAAGGTTCTTCACTCAGCGGGCTGTCAGGCACTGGAACAGGCTCCCCTAGGGCAGTGGTCATGGCACTGAGCCTGCTTTTGGACAGTGCTCTCAGACACATGGTCCGTGTGGAGCCAGGAGTTGGCCTCAATTATCCTTGTGGGTTCCTTCCAACTTGGGCTAAGTCTATGATTCTAGTCTCTAGGAACACAGACATGTTAAATGTTAATAAAAAAAACACAAAAACAAACAAACAAACAACAACAAAAAAAAACACAAAATGAAGACATTTCATCTACATAAAATTTTATTATCCTCCAAACTCTGCAGATACACCATTTCTCCAGCCTTAGCAAAGCTCCCCTAGGTAGACAGGCTTTCAGTCGACTGTCTCTGAATGAAAACATCTAGGCTACGTCAGATTTTAGACCCAGCCTTTCATTAATACAGTCAGACACAAAAGGCCAGCTGAAACCCTAACCACCTGAAAGGGTGCAAAGCAACAACAACAAGGAAGGTTTTCATCAATTATTACATTTGAATAGAGAATCTTTCCTCTGTGCTGATCACTACATAGTTAACAGGCAATTGAACTGCACGTTCAAGAAACAGATGCGTTCTACATTTCAAGCTGTGATCAGAAAAACGTGCAACTATTTTTCCGCTTCTGAAGCTTGTGGTTTTATCTTCTCAGCAGCTTCAAGAACAGATGGAAGGCTGACTTTGTCACCAAATTCCTTCTCACGATGTTCCAGTAGAACACCCTAGTCAAAGACAAAAAAGAGTAATTCATACACTAATCCTGGTCTTCCCACAGCAGATCAGCTGACCAGCAACTGAATAATTCCAGAAAATAAACTTCCGGGCTCCCAGGAGGCATGAAAGCCTCCTAGATGGTTTGCAGTACCTGTCTTCCTGCCCCAATCACGTACACGCCTCCCAGGGTGAATCCTTCGCCTTCCAGGTTACCGCTATAGCCATTTTTCCAAGCACGGAAGAAATTTTGCCAGACTCCGAAGCGGAAGAGGCCTGACATCATCATTTTTCTCCTTCGTGGACCATAGAAGCTTCTCTGCAATGAGAAAAAAATATATCTCAAAGTGAAAAGGACTTTTCCTCCCAAATGAAAATCAGGAAAACAGACGACCTGGTATCCAGGAAGTGCTATAACACAGAAAAGATGAAAAGGAATTGCTCAAAAGCAATTTCACCTGAACTGATCTCTTTAACACACTATGTGACCACTTGCGTCCAGACAGCCAACCATTGTTACTGCCACCATTCATGAGTTTTTTTCAAATGATCCATAGCTATTTAAGCACCATAGACATCCACATTGCTGAGAGCAAGGGTGCTTTGTGATAAACGTCTTTTTTCTTATTTCTGAAGTGTGACAGTATAAATGTTGGTCAAGAGATAACAGTGGTGCCAAGTCCTGAAGCTTTATCAGCCATCTGCTTATTTTGCCTTTTTAAAAAATTGTTTCCTTCAAACAGGCACAATGGGGAAGGAAAGCAAATCTATCTTTTAGTTGATTTTGAGTATTAGGTATTCTTTTTCCTTCAAAAGCCAAGTGATTTTTAAATGGGTCTTTTCAGTTAAGGAGTAAAAAGATCTGTGGTTTTGTAGGACATCAGACTACAACACCTGTCTATGCACTCGGACAAGCCACATACCACAATGTTGAATTAATTGCATCTTTCACCTTCAGACCTTTAGTCACACATTATAAACATCAGCAAGTTACACAGCCAGTGGAAGAAAGGAATAAAAATTAATAGGCTATATAGTTTATCTGTTAAAGGGGAGAAATAATCCTACAGAAACATATTGTTGGTGCATAGCTACAGAGCAGTTTGTAAGCTGAGCAGGTTATATATAGAAAAGCAGAGCCAATTAACTTCTTAAACTACAATGCTACTAAACCCTTTTTCGTTAAGAACACATTCTATCTATATCATACAAGCTCTTCAAAAGAGGACATCTGTAAGGTTGTCTTTAAGCAACATTCCCTGTCCCCCACCAAAAAAAAACCCGCACTGACTTCATTGTACCTTTTCATCCAGAAAGATTTCTCCTTTGAAATAATGCTGAAAATCCTCCACTTCAGTCCCTATCTTCTCTTTCACAACTGCATAGAGAGGGACACCCAGCTTGGACAGCTGAGGTTTCAGAGAGGAAAGCTCAGAAGCCTCCTAAAAAAAAAAAAAAAAATCAACAAAAAAGAACAAACATTTCAGGAAGTTAGTTAGCAGATGGAAGCTAGAAAGCTTCACCTTGAATTTCAGAGCATCAGAAATGTACATTCTAGCTTGAAGTGCAAAACAAAAACAGACCTTGAATCAGACATTTAGACTAGCTCTATTGCTAGGCAGGTCTTCATTATGTTTACTGGAATTTTCTCCCCTTGGCAGGGAAAGAGACTTTTGGATTCTTCACTGGATAAAATATTAAAATCCTGGACAATACAGTTTTAACTCAAAGTATAGATTTACCTTGCTTGTGCTGGGGCTTCAACTATTTTTAAGCATTTACAGAACAATGAAAAGATACTACCTGCATATCACTTAACTTTCACAGCCCAGAATTTCACTTCCTTTCACACCAAAGCAGAGAAACACATAATTATGAACCTTTATGCAAAGCACTTGAGGGCTCCATGCAGAAGTATAACATGCAAGTCTAAAGTAGTGGGGTGAAAATGCACTCTCCGTCCTAGATCCCCCAGTGAAAACGATCAAGTAATTTCTTCATGTATCTTCAGCATCTCAGAAGCAACAGCGCTTTTTGTAGTGTGTAAGCACATGGTGTCAGCAGTCATCTGCTGGCTTTTTTTTTTGTTCTGAATGAACCCCAGCTCTCAGTTTGAACAACAGCCTCCAAGGCTTCTCCAATGGAGAAAGGACATTTTTTTTACTACACAAAACTCCCAGAAAGAACTCCATGCAACAACAAAAAAGACCATTTACATCAACACCCTCAGCCAACTAAGTGAAATGCCTTAACTCAGAGGTTTGTGATATCTAGTACCGAGTAGCACACACATAGGGGTGAACAGAGAAGACAAAAGACATTAGAGAAAGGCACCAGTGAGTGAAAGGGTAGGCAGAACATTCCAGTTCACTACTCTTGATCTTTTACAGAGGAAATGAAGAAGGATGAATCAGCATCACAAGCAAACAGGGAATAGTAAAGTGTGAGACTTAAAGGATCATAGCTTAGGCTTGTTAGACCTTTCACCGATTTTCTGATCGTAAAGACTTGCTAATTATTTTCTGTTTTCCTCAAACAAAATGTCTTATGATCCTCCTAGAAGGGAGGTTAATAGCATTTTTTTTTTTACAGTTCAAAATTCTCATAATCAACAAAACAAAAATCTGTATTGTGACCTAAGTGTACATGTCTGAAAAAATGATGTTCCAGGCTAGGGAAGTAGGGCTCCCTGTAGGATCAAAAATCACCATCTCTGGTGAGAGAAAGATACCATGAAACCTTGATTACCCTTTTGTGTTTTGGAGAAAGGCATTTCAGCAATTTAGCGTGGGGGGCAGCGGGGGTTGTGTCTCCCTCATTTACAGGGAAGGGAGAGAGCAAAAACAAAGTAAAAACAGTTAAGTTTTAAAACGATACAGCAACAGGAAGCAAAACAGCCTCTTTTTGTGGGCGAATTACAGCATATAACAGCTGTACAGTTACTGTCCTTATCGTGGAGCTGCAACCATTTCATCCAGTCCATGAAACTGTTTTTCTTGCATTTGTTAAAAACAGACAAGCACACCCTGGCAGAATACTTCCTCCCTCCATCAAGGCAAGGACAAGTTATAAGATCAATTCCCATTTTGTTTTGTCTCTCTCCTAGTTCAGCTATGGCTCTTCTGCTACTTTAGACAGCTTGAGTTGCATTTCACCTACAATATTTAGCAAGCCCGTGGAACTTTCGCAATGGCTGGAGCACTGGATCACTACATGGCTGGATCCAGACACTGAGTAGTAGAAGTGTTGTACTGTTTAACATACGCTATTGTAATAATAATTTTTAAAAATAATAAAAAATAATAAAGAATCTGATGATTTAGGATAGAGATGATAAAGATAAATGACTCCCTGTTTAAGTCTACAGCCCTCAGAGGTTCTCAAAGGTCCAAATAAGTCATCTCAGTAGGATTTGTGACATTACTTTGCAGTGGATTAATGGAAACAAGTCCTCACCACTGGTACCAGCTCAGTGATCGATAAAGTAGTATGGTCACTTCTCAAAGCCATTTCTGTGTCCAGGGACATACACGTACCTTCTTGGTACAGTCAACAAGGACAAATTTCGACATCCTTTCCAAAGCATAAGATAGTGGGAACCAACTGTAGTTGGTCTCTTTCAAAAAAATAAAAACCTACAGACTCCAGATGAACATATAGGGCAAGTCACCTGTATTGAACTATTCTAGCAGCTCAAAGGTGGTGACAATGAGAAAAGAAGTACTTTACATACTATGGAGAAACCTTGATAAACAAACAAGGACAACTGTTCTCAGGAGAAAGGCAAGGGTCAACTCACAAAATGGTTTGAGTATACAGCAATCCAAAATAACTTTAGTTTAGAGAATTAAAAATCTTTTTTAAACATTTTCACCTTTAAAATACAAAATAATTATTTGTCATAATTAGCTCAGCAGTACAGCAACTGCCTCTGTTAAGAGTTTGAAGTTTTGAACCAAAAGTAAGGATTAGAACATTAGATTTCTCCCTTCCTAATTTTTTCCTGAATGAAAAAAAAATCAATTATTTAAAATGGCCTCTTTACTACGGCTTAGGAAGTTAGCTTTAAAAATAAAAGCAACCAACCATTAATGAATTCCTAACTGACTCTATCCGAAAGTCACAGAGACGGGCACCCAGCACATTTTCTTCCTGCCTATGCTACACCTGTTCAGAGAACAGAGTACTTTAATCTCTAACCTTTCATAAGTCCTACGCATACTTAAGTGGTTATTACTGATGGGAGCAGATCCCTTAATTAAGTGGTTACAATATAAATTACCTCGTTTTATGGAGTCGTGACTAACAACATAATAGCTATTTTCCCCCATAGCTATGAGAAAAATAATGGCCAAAGCACAAGTTATGGCTCTCTCCAAGCACATTTAACATTCAAATTTCACTTCAAGTGTTGCCTCTCACCTCCACCCAAGAAGCCTAATGCCAGCTTAAGGAACAGATCTTGTTTCTCAACCCACCTTGTTATGAACCAGTAGCACTTTGCATACAGTCTGTGAGGAAACATGGAGTTTCTGCAACACATTCTCCATCAGACTCCTTACCTTTCTGCTTTCCCTTCAGCACCCAGAACCGCGAGGGACTCCCCTTTATATGCCTCCCGGCCCCCCCCCCTTTTTTTTTTTTTGCTGATGAGCTTTATCCGATGAATTTCTGACAGTCCTATCTTTATCTGTTTTTGACCAGAGATTACCTGGCTCAGAGGAATTATTTCAGGTATATGGAATACGACTATCTCCTAAGACTCATTACTAACTGTATTTTGGGTAGTCTCCACTTCTAATTAGTGTGGGCTAGATCCTTGGCAGATGTAAAAACATCAGGTACCAGTTGCCTTCAAAAGGAAAATACTCAGGACTTAGACTATACAAACTTGCTACAAAGAAAACTGAAACTAAGTATGTTGTTAGCTGGTGACCCATTTGTGCTAGGAAACAAGAAACTTTCAGAAACTCCAGATGTATCTGATGACTGTCCCATTCATCCCCTCCCTTTATTTAAAGGAAATATACGCAAGTAGAGCTTAATAGTTCTTAAATGATCCCCAAGCCCAACAAGTACCTCTCTGCACAAAAATCATCCAGGTCTTCGCACAGCCATGATCACTGCACCATTCTTCTTCCATAGTTCTCCTGCTTTGAAAGTTCTTTGTTCTGTTTATATGGGAGAAATAGCATCAACAATATCAACCACTCTCAGTTATAACGATTAATGCTTTGAAGACTAACATAAAGCATTGCAAAGAATTTGACATTCAAATACAGTTATATTACAAGTATTACATGCTTTATTGTTTGTTTTTTTTTGTGTGTGTGTGTGTGTGTGTGAATCATCGTTCACCAACTGAATTACAATTTAAAACAGATCTTTCAGAAATATCAGTTGTAGCTGCTTTTCCTTCACCAGAATCATCTGCTACTGAGGATATCCAACTACTTCCCACAACTAGGAAAGACTAAGAAAAACTGTTTAGATACCTAATGTGACCTGTGTGAAATCTTCTATCCCCTACAGAAAATCTCCAGTTAGGGAACATTAATCCTTCTAAACATACTTCACTCTTCTTCAGCGCTTCTAGCCCAAGCCTTAGAGAGGGGTTCTTATATAAGCCCACATATCAAAGAATAAGGGCTCAAACATCCAGAGTCTTACCTGATCCCAAAGTTTTTAGCTCAATCTCCTCCAAAAACTCCAATGTAGCCTTTTCTGGCTTGGACAAAAATAAGTCTGTGTTAGCAAGGACAATCCCTGTTACAGCTGCACCAATGGCTCCAAGACCAACAGACCACAAGCCCATGGTGAAGATTCCAAAGTCAGGTAGAAAGGACATCTCTGGAATGGGAAATAAGAAAGCAGCTCTAATACTGAACATTGATGATGCCATATAAGGAGGAAATTGATTAAAACAACAACTAAAAGCTCACATGGATATTTTGGGGTTGACTGAAGATGATCTGTATGTCTATTAATGTCCTGACCTGGGTTTCAGGTTTCATCACAGTTCTGTTCCTGGCCCACATCAAAAACTTCACAAGGTAATCTTACCTTTTTCTGGTGCCAGATTAGCAAGAACTTTAGTGAAGTGCTCAAAATACAATGGGGAGGAAGGGGACGGAAGCATATGTGGGTAATACAGAACCTTTAATAAGATGGTCTCTGTTAGCCAGTACCTTCAATTATTACAGTAGGACAGTGGTTTCTTTAAAAAAAAATAAGTGTTTGTAAACTTTTTTTTTTTCCTATTTTAAACAGTGCATTTTACAAACATACCACAGAAGACTTTAAAAAATCTCTATGCAGCTCAGTTTAACTGGTAACTGTTTCCTGTTCCCTACAGTTCCACACTACAACCAAAGCAGGCACAGGGCCAAAATCAGAGCTCAGAAGGCGTCCCTGCACACAGAAATATGTAGACTTGCAACCTTTTTATTAGGCACAACGATCCAACATTACAGACATGTCCTGGACAGCACCTTTTACACACAGACCAACTTCCCACTCTTTCTAAAGCAGATCATGTAGAAATCTCATCGGGAACAAACAAGTTAAGCTCACACCCATCAGTTAGAAGGGATAACTTTGCAATAGAAGCCATTACATATGCTCGTGATTTGAAAGTACAAACGCTGCTTGTTATTACCAGTGATTGGTTTGGTAGCAGGTTTTTTTTTTTTAACGAGCAGCCACGCTTCTCACAAAAGCCTTCAAAACTCAGTCCTGACCCTTGCACAAGTTTCACAAGCCTGAAGAGGGCTGACAGCCACCTTCCAGTGAGGCAGTATCACTTCTGCGGTGCAGGATCACAAGCTTAGCCCTGCCTAGGGGTCAAAATTCAAGATCCAACTGTGAGCAATAACTGGTACAAAAGTCACTGAATTTTGGCCGTATAAGAAGTCACTGCCTGTCCACATCACAGCAGTTATGTGTTATAAAGGGCTGCAGATTTATTTCCTAAGTCACCCAACTTCAGTATTGCACAAATATTTTCCAGAGACATCTGCAAAACCCCATTCCTTGATATACTACTTTGCTGAGTGTTACTGCCTGTATATATAGTCCTGTTCAGAAGAGATTTTCTTCACCATAAATACAGGAAAACATCTCATCTTTACCCCCACAGCTACCTTTTGTGTCAGAGACACATTGCCCAGAATTTTCCCAGAAAAAAATCTCCTTAAAAACTATTTCCATCCTTAAAACTAGTTCCAGAATAATACTGATGACCAAATGCAACCAAATACCAATCTGCAGAAATAGTTAGAAACACTGAATAAAGATTTTTTTTTTTTCTTTTAACACCATACTTGGTGCCAAGGAGGACCTTATCACAGTATCTAGAAACGTGAGCAATCCAAGATCCTGAGCAGGAAACAAGGGCAGTTTACACAAACATACTGCAGATAAGAGAACTTATTCTACACGATTTCTCCGCTTATTTCTAACACAGGGAACCCTTCCTTGTCCTTATCTCCTTTGCCTACATACTTTTTTTCAGGCATAAAGTCATACAGCAACAATGTGTTGATATCTGCCTGTAACTCATATCAGAGACCATTCTGACCCCAGCCTCTGGAATGAGCAAAATGTAACTCAAAATGTGCAGCTGTAACGCACCAATATCCTTGCGTTAAAACTTAAAATCTCCCTGGCATACCTACAAGGCTAGACCCCTGTTCTCTCCCAGCACTGATTGTCCAACTATTCCTTCCAAACTTCTCTGACCGAGACCTGTTTTTCCTCTTCTTAGATTAAAGCAGAGAGGGCAATAAATAGCAAGCATTATTGCCATGCACGTTTTGTGTACTAAAATGCTGCAAAGTTGTTGGCAACCGATAAACGAGCAACTTCTCACACAGCTTTTCATTTCCGTTAGTGTTATTGTCATTGTCAGCATTATTAGCATTGCTGAAAGCCAACTCCTATAATAGAGCTATTATTTTACATCCACTCAGTTGTAGCCTCGATATTGTTAATCCTAGCTCATCTCTTCAAATTGGGCGCAGCTCACTGACAAAAGGAAATAAAATTTACTAAACGTGTGAATCTTTTGCTATTTCACTAAACAGGGACACGGGAGAGGCGGCTCTGCAGGGATACCGAAATCCCCCCTGCCAAGCAAGCACCACAGTGAGCCGCTCTTAACAATCCTCGCGGCAAAGAGGGATTATTAAAAACCCGCTGCCCTGGCAGATGGAGCCCCGGCACATCCCCTGCACCCCTCTGCAAGCGAGGAGCCCACAGCAACACCAGCAGAGCGGGGCCAGCCACCAGCTTCCCCCCTTCTGGGGTGCAGCTTCCGAAGCAGCAGGTAACCCCAAATCCTCACCATCCCTCCGCCCAGACCACGACCCGGCGGGAGGGCAGGACGGTGTCCTCCAGGACCCCCCCAGCCCCCCGTGTGCGCACTCACCCGGGGCGCCCCGCGGCGGCCGGGGGGCAGCTGGGGTCGCTCCGCCGCTGCAGCCGCCGCCAGCCGCAGCACTGAGCGCTGCAGCCGCCCGGCCCCGGGTAGTAAAGAGCGGAGCTGCCCAATCCGCTGCCAGATCGCTTGGAGACAGCTCAACCGGGCCGCTTTTTTTTTTTTTTTTTTTTTTTTAAAAAAAAAAAAACTGAACCCATGCTTACCCTCTTCATAGGGAGGGTGGGTGTAAGGAGCAGGAGGGAATGCAAGCTTTCTTGAGGCTGAGAACGCAGTGCTAAGCTCTGAATTCTGCTGAAGTTTTTTTTTTGTTTGTTTGTTTGGATTATTTTGTTCCCTGTAGAACCATACTTTTTTACAATAAATATTTTGCTTATATTTCATTCCATTCTACTTTAACACTCCGCCCGCGCCCGCCCCCCCCCCAAGCATTACTGTTTTGGGTAAACAACACAAACAGCTCTAAAAACAATTAAACCATCACACTGCTGTTGGAAACAAGTTTCAATAGAGAGGCTATATTGGTGAATTAACTAAATTGGTGAATTAATTATATTAGTGTTAACATTCTTTACCAGCATGTTACCAGCTTTCACAGTAACATCCCTTCACTGAAGATCATCATTTTCTCTGCAACTATCAGACCTGCATGCTCTCAACCCTGCTAACTTCTCTAGGTCTCAAAACCTCCAGAAGTGGATGCGCACTTCTCTTTACAAAGATGAGAGACTAAAGAGGGGGAAAAAAAGGGGGAAAACATCTTTTTGTGTGTTTTTGTAGTGACCACAAGAGATCTCCAAGATAACATTGACTTGTTTTCTGGTCTGCCAGTACTCAGCTAACCAAAATTTAAACAAGCTAAGTCTTAATCCTGCTCTAAGTGCCAGTTGATGGTCTTCACTTGTGTCAAGACAACCAATTAAAACATGGCTCTCTAGATGCCTCATTTCCCTTCCACCCACAACTGGAGAAAAAAATGTCATTAAGAAGATAGCTAGCCTTAAACATTTATTTTAGCAGTGTAAACAGGACCCATTGCAGCTGTGACAAAAAATACTGGAAAGTCCGTGTATTCGAGTTGTCAGTAAAAGTCATGGCAGCACAGACTTTCTCGCATATTTTTCGTAAGAATACAGCTGAGCAGAAGTGGAAACACTCAACCAGCACCGTCACAAGCCGGACTGCACTAGTACATAGCCCCTAGCCTAGTATGTCTTTCACCAGTTGTTTTTGGCCACTGCTTTTTCATCCCTTCTCTTCCCTCCCATCTTGAACCTAAAAGTCTTTCAGAGCTTTGTCACAACTTGCATATCTCAAACACAAATTGAGCTGATGATTTTTTATGAAACATTCTCCCCAGAAATGAGTCATCAGGTTGCAAATATCTTTGTAATTAACTCCTTTTAAAGAAAATTTACAATTCACAATAACCGGGTGACACGCTCATCGGAATTTGATGAGCTTTTAAATACCCTTAAGGATTGCAAAATAGAGCAACCTATCTCACTTCAAAATCAGCTCTGCTTTACCCTGGGATTGGACTAGAAAACCTCCAGAGGTCCCAGCCAATCTAAATCAATCACTCTGAACACCAACATCAACGAACAAAGCAACCTCCTAACATTTTTGAAGGCAAGAATATACTTTTTTTTACAACTTTCCCGCCCCCCCCGCCCCCCCCCCCCTTCATTTTCTTTCTGTCATTGTAAAGATCCTGCAATAAATCATTCCTTGTGTCAAGAGCAGCAGTCATCTTTTCAGGCTTCTTCCCAGACTGCCCGTTTCATTACCAATCTCAGTACAACACTGCACTGGGTCCCAGCTGAAGAAAAAGTTGTGTCAAGCAAGCAAACCATACTCCTTCCTTCGAGAGGAAGTTAGTTGTTAGACCATATAACCTGCCCCATTCTGAGAACGTTTTAAAGCTATCCAACATCTCGACTGCACTTTCCTTTTGAGCAAGGGAGAGCTCTCATGCTCTTTGGAAATCTTCCAACTTGCGAGGGGCATTCAGAGGGAGCTCGATGTTGGCTCTGGGATGACAGATCTCTGCCCAAGCAGCAAACTAGAGACACCATGCAGATGGGAGGCAGCACTGACGCAGTCCCACAAAAAGCACCACGTGAGGATACTACAAGCTGAATTCGCTGCTGGGGGCCACAGCGGGAGAGCCGCATACTGCGGGAGGCCGCAGAGGCAGGGAAGGGAGGACAGCACCAGCCCCACCGGCTGCACACCACAGCTCAGCATAACCCAGCAACCCACAGGGCACGCTGCATGCCCTGCAAAGGGGCTCTCAGGTTTGAACCCTGCAGTAAACACTAATTATTAAGTTATATTTCCCCCCTTTTATCGCCTTCGTAGGTCTTAATTGTATTTTAACCTTCACACTCCTCACATTACAAGGAAATCGTAGTTACTCGTTGCTAGAAGCACGACCGCAGGCTAACCGACAGCAGCTCCCATTCCAGCCCAGGGGCAGCGGCACTGCGCTGCCGGCAGCACGGACGGCGCCGTGCCACCACCTCCCCGTGCCCGCGGAGCGGGCAGGCGGCACCGGGGACAGCCCGCAGGGACGCCGCGGACATTTCCGAGCCTGCGCAGGGCGAGCACGCCAGGCACCGAAGCTGCTGCCGCCGCCCCGCCGTGCCTACTTACGGGCAGCCCACGCCTCGCCGCCGCCGGGCACGGGGCGGGCGGAGCAGCGCCGCGGGCCCCGTCTCGGTCCCCGACCCCCCGGCGGCAGCAGCGGGCCGAGGGCACCGGGCAGCGGCCGGCCCGAGCGCGCCCCGGATGCCCCGTGCCCGCGCCGCCGCCGCCAGGCCCCGCCCCTAACCCCCCCTTCTCCTCGCTCAATTGTGGCCACGCCGAGGGGGTCCGTCCCCCACGACAAAAGCATTAGGTGCGGTGTTTAAGTGCTCGGGAGGCGGACAGGCCGCGGGTGAAGCCTGCGGGCCGCGAAGGCGGTGACCTTACCCTGGGAGCAGTACGATTAATGGGGCACTTAGAGTGCCTCGATATATATATATAAATATACTGCGCTCAAGAACGGACTTGCTCAGATAAGCGAGCCAGTAACAACATGTCACAACACTACTTAGTGAACGCACTCTTCAGTTGCTCATGGTCATTAGGCACCACTCCAGTCAGCAGCCCTGAGGACTTGCCTTTGCTATCCTGGGACTATTTCCTTAGGGTTCCCATCAACCTGGTAAAACAAGAAAGTACTAACGACAGCAGCGTGGCCTGGCCTGTAACATGGCAGCACTTCAAGTGAATGGACTTAGTACCTCCATTGATGGTACCAGAGGGTCTACATACCAAATGATAAAAAGTCAGTTTCCCAGCACGTTCCAAAGTCATCCTGACCCAGCAGCTTCTCTTACCTGGGGGTTGCCAGTCAGACCCATGCAACTTGCCCCTTGTTGAGGGCTTCTATAAATGCTAACCGTATTTTTATCATCAGTGCAATGCTTGGCTTTATGAGGAACCTCACACAAACCACAGTCCCTGCTACCTGGATGCAACAGCACTGCCACAGTCCTGACCTAGCACAGACCGAGCTGTGCTCACTGGGATGAACCAGGAGCCACCACCCAACACCCACCGGAGCACCCTGGGGTGCTGCCACGGAGGTGTGCTGTGCCTCAGGCCTGCTCCGGCAGCACAGCGCCACTGGACAGCAGCACTCAGCCCTCCTTGCCCCATCACATCGCCTTGCTTAATGGAGTCACTCAGACACGTCCATCAGCAATTAAAAAAAGAACCTAAGGAAAATTGGAGGTGTGAACAGCGTTACCAGACTGCCTGAGAGCAAGCACTAGGGAGTCTAGTAGGACTTAAGGGTTTGGGGTTGCTTAATTTCCTCGGAAATGCAAACTACTCGTATTTGCAAAATAACAGCAAATAATCTCAATGATAACAAATTTCAGCAAATTCACTCTCTACTTCTTTCTCCTTAACTAGCACAGGAAGGTTCTCTGTAAACACCGAACATAATATGCTGAAATGGCTTTCTTGTTCTTTGTGATAAACAATCAGCACTAAAATATATGCATCTTTGTCACTGTGACACAGCACTCTGGGAAAACAGCATTATGACAGAAGTGTGATGGACAAATTTGGTCAACCATCATCATATAATTAAAACCCTAGCTTCTGCAGGCTGTCAACATTCCTTTCTTCTGAATTTTATAATGGTCGTAGCTCCAGCTGTCAACATTTGGCAATGGTAGAATTGTAGCTCCCATTATTTTTGTTGCCATGGTGAGTATGCAACACAAACATTTTTTTTTTCTTAAATGATCCTTCTGCACATTACACCTCTAACAGTCTGGCAGCTGGCCTCTATTTAGAGAATAGAGGGAATTTAGGGAAATGCTGGCCTCAAGGAAAAAGAGCTATCACAAGATGAAAGCATCTTACTCTTTTCTCCAAGTAGAAGTCCCTGACAAGCACCACATAAGAACAATAAGCAGTTAATCAGAGAAGTCACTCTGACTTCATTTATCCTTATTATAACAAGAAAACACGATGCAGAAAAATCTGAGCCCGCACACCTGGAATTCATCCAGGAAAATCTTCCTGCTTTAATATATAAAGCAGTGAACCCCTTGGATGCACGCACACTTCTAGTAGATGCAGCATTCAAATACAAATGGCATCATGAAAATACTTTAATCTAGCATTCTCTAAGTTCCCAGCCACAGTCACATTCCAGGAAAAGTTACTGCGTTGTGTGAATGGAGTTAAGGTGGCAATTCTTTGTCCTCATTACCCTACCACTGCCTCCATTACTTTAGAAAGGTAGTGGGGTTTTGGCAGGAAAGCTGAATGGGAAGTTAACTTTGTTTTTCTGTCTTCCTCTCTCAGGAATTTAGTTTGTCCATACAACTATTTAGATGTTATTTGCATATTTTTCCTGTAAATAAAAGAGAAGTCTCTGACACACTGAAAGAGTATTTCACAGAGCAATAGGCACAAACATTTTCTTGGGTATTGGAATAATGCTCTTAAAAAGCACATACTCTTCCTGCTTTCATAATTCACTTGCATAGTAGTTTTACAGCAGAATGAGTATCATTCTGTAAAGTGCATGTAGTTAAGTTTCACCACTAGCACGCCAGCACATAAGTCATCTGGCATGCACTGTATCAGTACACTAAAACACGATCCTAGCATTACGTAACTTTCAATTCATGTACAGAATGACAAAGCTGCGTGCTACTTCAGAAGTTAATTATTTCTGTTTCTTGTTGGTTCATGCTTCTATAGATCAGCTTTAGATCAAGGGCGTTGTTAGACAAAGTGAGTTATATAAAAACCTTTTCTATCAGGAAACAGGGGATCTCAAAAGCAGTGGGGTAACAGCAGTGGGCAGGATCTAGGTCCTATGACTTTGGAAGGTTTTCCAGACTAATTAAGTCTGGACTAATATGCACGTGTACAGAAATACAGCTTGAACTTTTCACCTATTTCCTTCTGAGGGCATATCTACACAGATGCTGACACAGGTTTCAAATAGACCAGGCAGTAGTCATCTCACTTGGAGGCTGTACATACTGACACGGTGCTTGTTTTTGACCTCATCCTGATTCTTGGGAAAGAAAAACAATCTATTAACAGCCTGGACACAGACCATAGACTTATCTCAAGTTAGATCAGGGTATGGTAGTCACAGAATAAACCAAAGGACCTGCAGGTCTTTTGAATATTTCATCCAGATGAGCACTTCATAGTGGAAAAAAAAAAAGATTGGTGCAACACCATCCATCTGGACAAGAACAGGAAGAAAGAATTAGTAAGTCTTCTTAAAGGGTATACAGATGCATATACAAATCTCTTTTGGCAAGAGCCTAATAAACACTGAATCACAGAAAAGCCTATCAGTTACTACAATAGGTAACCAATGCCTCTGGAAAAAGCTGATGATGTCATTAAACCTTCTGTGTTTTTCAGTCCAGTAACTTTACGCCAGACTGACTTTCCATTGAGTCCCTTTTTATATCACCTTTCTTCAAAAATAACTTTTCTTTAAGGTATTTGATGTTTTACAGAATTACCATTCACCACTCCCTTCCACTTTCTACATGTTTACTGTGTTGGCTCCAGCTAGCTTTATGAGTACTGAGATGCTCTGTTATAAGGGTAACCTCCTAAACAAACATTAACCTTTCAAACACAAGCTCAGAAGCAACAGATACAAGAGTCACCTGCTCGCACAAAAGCAGGCACTCATGGGAACAAATAGGAGCGTTCAATCAATCCAGTATCTCAGGCATTGCGAGGCACACAGTCAAATACAGTAATAAGGAATTACAGAATTTATGAGTGAGAAAGAAGTAATGCACCATCTCAAAAACACCAGTTAAGTTCACCTACCAAGGAAAAATATTCCTTAAACTTAAGTATTAGAGAAGATGTGAAGATACAGTGATGCAGTTTCAGTACTGTCAAAATCATTGCCTCAGTGGAGAACTCGTCCTACGCTAGGAATAGGATCATCCATTGCTCATACAAATATACTTGTGAGCTTACATGAAATATATATGCCTTTTTTTTTTTTTTGCATTGCCTAGTTAGTATAATTAAAGCAAAATTGAATCTAGGTTGCCTGTAATTTTCTTGTCTTGCTTACTTACATGCTACCTGTACCATGTTTCTATTCCATTTTTTTAAAGTCTTCTCACATTAGGTAGGACACTGAGTAAAAAGTTGCTATTTGCTACCCTGGCTATGAGAATAGTGATCAAGCTTCAGGCCCTACAGGCAAAAACAAGCTCTCGGGCATCCCAAAATACCCACACTAATACCAATGAAAAGGCAGTAACTCCGTATTTCTGAGAGATCAAGGTATCAGAGGAAAAAAGTTATTCTGCAACAGTCCTGGTTAACTGCCCACAGCTACTACATGGTTTCTATTAAAATCCCAACATTCAAAAGTGTTTCTAGGCTTTCTCTTTCAAGTTCTTGGGACAAAATTGACAGGTTTCATTCTTTACTATAAACCTCAAAAGTAACCATCTTGCAATCTATACAAGTCATTAGCAAGGCCAAGGTTGATTCTAATACTAATACATCTAGAAGTGCCCTACATTGTCCTTAAGACAGCACATCTCGACATCCAGTCAAACAATTTATCTCACAAAGTTGGTTCCATATAGCTAGCAAAACTAGTGTGATTTCTTTTAATATATGCAACTTATGCAAAAGTGAAGGTGACCAATTTTTAAGGTTTAATATAATCTGTTGATTTAGCTGTTACCAAAGAACAGAATGGGCCTTTAACAAATGTAGGTTTCTCTAGTAGCAGATGAGCTGCTCTTAATATTTAAAATCTGGGACAAAAATTCCATGACCTCTTCTGTTAAATAAGATCTAGGTTAGAAAAGCAAAACAAACCTACTATGAAAAGCTTTGATGTCAATATGGGTCGTTTTGACAGAACTTGGCTAGGAATCAAACATCCCAGCAAACCTCAGCTGTAACTCCTGGTTGTAAGCTAGTAATGATCAGGGTGCAGTAAATTTCTCATCCAGAAGAGGTACAGCCACATGTTAACCATAGCCTTAGAGATAAGCTCTTAATTCTTATCACACTGAACTATTTATATGTGCAACTTCCTTCTGCTAAAGCAAAACAAGCATGTTTTATTCTCATGCTTCGCTTCAACACTGCGAATCCATATTTTATGTTAGCACTTATTGCCTCCATACAACATGTCAACATAGGTCGTTTCTGACCTTGCTTATTTCTAATGTATTATTTCCACTGTGAACTTTTTAAGGGGTTGTGCTCATCTTTGGGAACTTGTGCTGTGTATACTGACATCTACAAAGGTTAATTTTCTTTAGTAACTTTCACTACAACAACTTGAAAGAAAAGCAATATTGCTAAGTGTACAATGTCCATTCATCCAGCATCTTAAATGACTTTAAATGACAACTTAAATTGACAGGCATGTATATCATGCATAAAAATTAAACAGGAAAACATTCCAGTAAACAACATACATTTCACATCCACAGCATTTCTTCTGGTAGCTTCATTTTTTTTTTTTTTAAATGCATTTATATGCCTTTAACAGGGATGTGAAGAACTTCCTGCAACATTTCCAGCAGAACATGTAATTCAAAATTAATTCAGCATCAGGCTTTCCTCATAGATCCAAGCTGTTTAATATGTTACTCTTTCTGATAAGGGTTTAGTCACTGACACAGAACTTAAAAATTCAAGCAGACTGTATATTGTCCTGCCAATATTCAGTAGTGGCCTGAACATTTTGTTCATAAGGTAAACCTGGTCAAATGTAGCAATTGCTATAAGGAACATATACAGCTTTCTTTCACGATTAAAGAAGCCAACATTGTCTTCTTTAGAAACACATTTAAATTTATTTGCTTTTAACATTTATCCTCCTACATCCACTATCATTTGCATTACTGCTTAAATTGTCAGTCTTAAGTGTAATATTACTAAAAATAGTTGGTAATAGGGGTAAAATTCAGGTGCTTGGGGACACACCATTTTACTGAATTAAAAACAGGCATCAATTTAATTGATTTGTTTCTGTTTGCTGATCTTGATTTAGCTAGGATTATATTTGGGTAATAAACAGTTGGCAGTGAGACAGGATAATGGGTGGTGTGAAATAGAGCACTAATGATGGAGAACATTTTCAAGGTCACCAGTTGCTATGTTGCACCACAAAAGCAGCATTTTAAAGTTATGTGTTGTTCATTTATCATGCAGGTTATACTTAAAACTCAGATTTCGGGGGGGGGGGGGGGGAGTTGTTTAGACAGGTAAAAAAAGGTAAGACTAATTGCATTTCAAGCCACAACTCTTCAGGAAGTGATCTGACATTCCCAATTCTTGTGGTTTTACCATTACGATCCAAGAACATTCACACACAAAAGAAGCAGTTGCTCCCTGAAATGTGATTTGGCAAATACTTTTCTTATGACTCCTATTTTTCTAATAACAGACCACTCCCATGGGCTCTGGTTAGCTTAAGTTGAGAAAACGCCAGGGAAGAACAGAGTTACTGAAATCCTTATTAAATTACAGCACCTCTTCATGCACAGAATGAGACATTTATAAGCCTAAAAGGATTTATGAGATGCAAGTCTTCTTAGCTAGGAGAAAAGGAAAACAGGTGAAGATAAAAAGACATCTAAAAAGACCTACCAAGCCATGTGAATAGTACCATCAATGCTAAATAGGGAGAGCAGTGAAGCAAAGAATTCTGAAGTATAGCCATTAGACTCAGACACTATTAGAGCTGGGTTTTTACCTAATCAGGGGAAGGCCTCGTTAAGCATATGAGTCAGATGTGGCTCTGAACTGAAGGCATTTCTAAAAGAGCAAGATGCTAAAGAAAACATCATCAAATACCATGGACTGAACTTGGATGAGATAGAGTAGGAAAAAATGTTTACATTTGGAATTAAGTTTTAAGGCTTACTCAAATTGTTTAATCATTTTTACTAGTGTCTTAACTATTGCTTATCAAGCATTCAGTTTAAGAACAGCAGAGTAACTGCTTAAACAGCTACCATCACTGCTGTAGTTCATTCAGTGAATAGACAAGTTTTTCTCCCACAGGAAGCAGGTGTCAGAAATTCCCCTTCCATTACTCCAAGGATCTTTCCCAAAAGGTCAGGAGCAACCTACTCATACAATAAAATACACTGACATATCCTTCCTAGAACCGTATTTCCTCTATGTGCATGTGAAGAACTATTACACAATGAAGGCTAATATAGCTTCATCTGGAGATGCTGATTTTGTCAAACATGAAACAAAGATGAATCAAATCTTTGTGATGTAACTAAACAAATCTAAAATGTCTAGAATTGAGAAATACACGGCTCTTCCTGCAGTGGTCTTTACTTCAACTCTATTTAAAAAGCACTTAAAAAGGAGTCCTAAGTGACTTCAAACAGCACTGCCATTAAGTATATTTTTAGCTCCATTACACCATTAAGTTTCAAGCCATCAAGTTTCCTGAATGTTCGCACTGAAGCTATATCCTAACCACTGCTCCCTTAAGACTGTTAGCATAGTTATCTTTAGGGAAAGTGGCAATGCCACTGTGATGATACATTGTCTTATCTGATCACTTGCCTCAATTACCCTGTATTTATTTTCTGGTACACCCTACAATTATTTTCTTCTAATTCTCCACCTCTGTTTCTATTCCCAAGTTCTGTAAGAATATTAAATAATCAACTCATCACTATATAAATAAAGCACCTGATCAGAACAAATGACCTACAGGATGCTTTCAGTTACCCCCAGGTAAACATGTACTGTTTGAAGCTCTAATACTAACAAGTAAAAGCAAATATATGCAGTCTATAAATCGATCTTTTTTTATGGAAGACTTTGAATTACACCTCAAAACTCAACTAACAAAAGCTTTTATAGACTCCCTCCACATCAATCAAAATTCACAACAGGCAGGGTTTCATAATCACAAAAGTAATACTAAGTAAGGCAGAACCAGCTGAGTAGATACAGGTAATTGAAAAACAAGTCTACGACTTCATTTGGAATATCACTTTTAATATAAATATTTTGTATACAAAAATAACCAAAACACCCTGTAGTTATCTCAAATCCACAAGGTTTTTTCTACTCAATTTCCTGACAGCTTGGCAAGTGCTTGTTTTCTCTGCTCTGAAGTCATATACTCACAGGCTTCTAAAATATTTACTATAATTAAAGTCTGTTGAACAGTTTTTGCTTTTACCCATATTCTTCCATTCATTCCCAGGACCAGCTCAAATGGGTACAACTGTGACAACTCCTGAATTATTTCACATTTGGGAGCCAAGAGCCTGTAAGTAAGATTAAAAAAAGTTAGAGGAAAATGTAAACATTCACATTTGATAAACAGTGCATTATTTCAGTCAGTAACTAAGCTGCAGCACTGGTATTATGGGAGCTATTATAACTACTGGAGAACAAGTCTTACGAGGAGCAGCTGAGGGAGCTGGGACTGTTTAGCCTGGAGAAGAGGAGGCTCAGGGGCAACCTTATTGCACTCTACAGGTACCTGAAGGGAGGCTGTAGCAAGGTGGGGGTTGGTCTGTTCTCCCACGTGCCTGGTGACAGGACGAGGGGGAATGGGATAAAGTTGCGCCAGGGGAGGTTTAGGTTGGATATTAGGAAGAACTTGTTTACTGAGCAGGTTGTTAGTCACTGGAATAGGCTGCCCAGGGAAGTGGTTGAGTCACCATCCCTGGAGGTCTTTAAAAGACGTTTCGATGTAGAGCTTAGGGATATGGTTTAGTGGAAGATTTGTTAGCATTAGGCCAGAGGTTGGACTCTGTGATCTTGGAGGTCTCTTCCAACCTAGACTATTCTGTGATTCTGTGATACTCCAAAAGGTAAGATGTCCCAGTTGCATACCCATCCAAAATAGTCATACAATATCAGATATTTAGTTTCCCTCTGAAAATATATGCACTTAATATACAGCACTTGTGAATTTATAGCTGTTTTTCTAACTAGATTCAGAAGAGTTACCTGACAAATTTAAAGTCAATTGCTTCTTTTATAATAATTCTATAATTCACTAAGTTCTAAAACTGCTGTTTGACAAAGCAACATTTTAAAGTGCTGTTACTTACTAGTTTAACACCAGAGGTAAAGATGTGTTTTTCCAAACAACAATTCCCTTCTCCTCCTTCAGGAGGCAACACTAACACAGAATTATATGGAGACCATTTTAGTTTTATATCATAACATAACTCACATTCAAGTCAAGCTTCAATAAGCTTTTTCAAAGAGAAAAAATGTATCAAGAGTAAACAGTAATAGACTGTAATTTCTTTACTCACATATATAGATGATGGGCCACAAACCAAAGCATTTACAAAACCCAGATATGAAATAGCTACTTCGCATTTCTAGATGGCTTTTCCAAAGAACAGTCCCCCTACCACCTACCTTAATCACCAAAACAACAAAAAACCTTGACTATCCTTTACCCATATCAGCTGGTACCTTCAAACAGTCACAGAAATCTTGCATTTACCACAGCATTAACCTAACTCACTCCAAAATTTGGAATACACTTCAAAACACTTCAAAGACTGATGTGGTTCCTCAGTTAACGTATCAGTTTTAAATTAAAATCCTACTTTTTTTTTTGTATCTGTATCATTATTTCAAGGTAACTAATTTTCTTTGGAAATTATAAAATAAAGTGTATTAATCTGAGAAGATCCCCTTACTTAGTGGGGCATGAAAATCTAGATGACAGCTATCTCATTAATCAGAAAAAGAATTTTCATTTAAGCTTCAAGACAGCAGGTACATACTGAAACCACACCTTGAATGTTTAATACCCTCAGGTATGGTTGTATTTTCTATACTGCCTTGGCAGCCATGTCCCTTTTTTTTTTTAAAAAAAAAGACAGGTTATAACACAATATGGAAGAACATCTGAATTTCTTCAGAGGGAAAAAAGTGTGCTATTTCTGGCTCAAAATACATGTATCTTCCATCCAGTAAAACTAGTATAAATGCACTAGAACAAACACAACTTGTATACTGATTATTTGTTAGTCCGTAATTCTCAGAGCATAAATAGTTGTAAGGTTGTAATTATAGGCAGAACATGCACATGTTAGTTTTCTTGGTACTTACTTTCTTATCAGACCTAAGGAAACTTTAAAGAGGAAGCCATCTTGTCCAATTACTCCCATGCCACTTGCTCTTCCACTGCTGTCTATACAGACCATCTCTGGTTCCATGTCTTTATTTGCTACAAGGAATTGACCATAAATAAGGTCTCCCACCTAAACCAAACAGTGTCAGAAAGCAAAAAGTATTAGATATGATCATACTGCATAGTCATAAGAAATATTCAATTTATAAAGATCCTCCAGGATGACACAAAAAGCAGTAAAATATTGGTGAAAGAAAAATGACTAGAAGTTTTTGTTCTCTTCTACTAAAGGCCATTTTCCATGTGAACAATAATATTGTATCACTACTAGAATCTAAAAGACGTTTACAAAAATACAGTATTTTATTTTATGGAGGTATTCTTTTCTGTTTTGAAATACCAAACATGAGTTCATCTCCTTTTCTAGACTTTAAGGATGTTAAAAGTCAAGTCCAAGCAACTTACTCTTGTAACTGTTTATCAGGACCACAAGAAAGCCACACCAGCTTATTTACTTTTCCTTCACAGTCCATTTTACATTCTGGTGATGGTATTTCAGCTGAATGCAGAAGCAGTGACACGCACGTGCCGCGTTTTCAGCGGTGTTACGAAACAAACCCTGTTTGCTCCCAGGATCAGCTTAAGAGCTCGTTTTACAACGTCAGAGTGCCCCCTTGGGGCGAGCAGTACTGCATGACCAGCAGCTACCGCCGGCAGCACCATGAAGAGCCGATACAGCGACGTCTCCGCTCTGCCCCCCGGCTGACCCGAGCACCCGCGGCTGAGGAGAAGCGGTGTGCCGCGCGGCGGGGGCTACCTGCACGTTGGGCCGGTTCCTTTTGGTCGCTCCCTCGAAGGCCAGGTAGGACAGCGAGGCCTGCTCGCTCCCGCCGACATCCAGCCTGAAGACGTCCCCCGCCCTGGCGGTCACGATGCCGATCACCTGGTCGCCCTTCACGGGCACGTACTGCGGGCAGCGACACGCGGCTCAGCCGGGGCCGAGCCGGGCCCCGCGACAGCCCCTCGGGAAGGGCTGGCCGAGCCTCCCCCCCCCCCCGCTGCCCCCCGTCCCCTACCCGCTTCTGCTGCGAGTCCACCCAGTAGGCGCCTCCCGCCGTCGTCCCGCCGCCGCCCGACTGGCGGTGCCGCAGCAGCCCGCACTTGGTCACCAGCAGCCCGGCCGCGCAGCGCCGCAGGCCGGGCCCGCACAGCAGCCGGCCCCGCGGGGCCGCCCCGGAGCCCAGCGGCAGCTGCTCGGGGTCGTGGTCGGGGCGGGCGGGCAGCAGCAGCACGTCGCCCGGCAGCACCACCTGCCCCACGCAAGCCTCCACCGCCATCTTGCCGCTACCCGCCGCCATCTTGCCGCCGTCCGCCATCGCCGCCCTGCCCCTCCTCCAATCGCCGGGCTCCCGCCGGCCACGTGGGCGCCGCCGCGTGGCGAGCGCCGTTGCTTGGCGACGCGGCAGCACGCGCTGCGCCCGCGCCGTTACGGCCGTTGGGGCCTGAGGGAGGCGGCCGGGGGGGAGCGGGCGCCGGCCGTGGGCGGGCGGGCAGGGCTGGTCCGCAGGGCAGGTGCCTGCTGCTGCAGGGGCAGTTACGGGATGGAACCTGGGGAGGGGGGAGTGCCCCGGGCTGCGCTTATATGGAGGCGGGGGCAGCGGGTGTGGGTGTGGGCCGCAGGTGGGGGCGCTCAGGGCACTTGAGGTGCACTTGGGGGCCTGTCTGGGCGCCCACCCTGACAGCCCGCCGCTGGCGGTGACTGCTCAGCCGCCGCCTCCTCCCGGCCTACCGTTTCCACCTTAGTTCGAAGCAGTTTCTTAATGCTACATGCCTAAACAGTGAGCGGGGGCAGACAAAACTAAGCACTTTCCTCTGCCGTGCTTATTATAGTTGATCTATCATTCGAACGTTTAAGAACTAAATATTAAATATAAATAACTTTCCTCTATTAACTGCCCGATTAAATTTGTTATAATAAAATAAGAGGAGTAATGTCATACCCAGTATTTGGTACCTGAGTCAATACTTCTTAAAAACCCTAATTTAATTCTGGCATTGATGACTAATGTATGTCTGTTTGTTGTTAGTAGGTCTGAATGGAGTCTCAATATCTGAAGCGATGCCTGGGAAGTTGCCTGAAAAAGGGACTGGCAGAGGTTGTAGAGCATCGGCCAGCAGACCCAATAGAGTACCTGGCACATTGGATTTATAATTACAAGAGGATCTTAGATGAAGAGAAAAAGGTGGTTATATAGCGGATAAATAGTAAATGAAATGAAGAATATCAGATTGCTTCTAGAGATAAATCACAGAACATTTAAGAAATTGTGTAATATAAGTTATGGGAAAGATGGTGAACAAATATTTCATGACAATATAATAGATGGCTATTTAATCTCTATGTTTTTTAACTGATTCCGTGTTACCTCTGAAATAGAGAATGTTGGAGAGGATTGAGCTGGAAAAACAACAGGAGGCAGCCCTGGAAGAACTTGAAATGTTAAGAAAAATGAAGGAGGAAGAACTAATGATTCAGCAGAAACTCGAAGAACAACGTCAGGTTAATAATATTAATAATAATTATAAAAGCATATGATGTTGTAGAAACTTGTAGTACTCAGTATGCCTTTATTCTAAGTATACTGATTTTGAGAAAAAGGTAACATAAAACAAGTATTTAAACCTCACTTTTTAAAATAATAAATGAAATGACCAGTCAGCAAGTGGGAAGAAAAACTTACCTATGATGTGGTAAGATGTAACCGAAAAAATGAGGGAACGTAAAGAGGAAATGCCTTAAGACTTACATGAGAAATAACTTAAAATAAGTAGACTGTCTTCTGTAGTTAATTATGAACAAGAGGTGGTGTAAATAAAGCTAGAATTCAGTACAAAAACTTTTGACAGGCCTGCGGGGAGGCCTAGGAGTAATAACCACTCTTTGTCTCAAGATATTTCAATGTAATATCAGTAAGGCAAATAAAGGTAATGAGAATGTATACACAATTATTGATTCCTGAAAATACTTAGGAATCAATTAATTAATATTGCATATTTAAGCAGCAGAGGGCCCTGATTCTGTCCTTAGCTATTTGAGCATTCTGCTGACATAGCAGTTTAAATCCTTTACTATGTGGACTTGAAATATGAGAACTAAAGACGACATCTGTGTTTGAAGTTGTCCTTCATGGGTGAGGGTTGTGAATATGACCACCTGTGTCAGACAGCATACATGCAAGAGCCTCAGTTGTGCATGCTGCTGTATTAATGTAGGTATTATTTACTGTTTTTTTTTTTAATTGGCTCACTTTCACATGATCAAATCAAACGTGATTTAAAATGTAAGCTGATCATACTAAGCGCATTTCTGGCGTAAGATGCGTTCAATCTATTTCACTTGCATTTTTTAAGAACTTTGGAATTTACTAATTTGGAAACCAAAAGTTTTGTGCTAAGTGAGTAATTTTAAATAGTATAAACGAAGAATGCTCATACTAGACACGTTTTTTAACCCAATTCACAATTTTGATTTTGGTTATGTACTCAGGCTTGATTTGATTGTATTCACCAAAAAGCCATGTGGAAACCAGTTGCTATGACATGACAATGTTTGTACTAACTGTTCACAAAATGCTACAGCAAGCAGTATTCTCTAGGCCCTAGTGTTTGTTGAATGTGAACGCTCAGATTATGTGGTTTCTGAAGTCCTGATGTGAACACTTCATATTAGATATTTCCAACTGGAAAATGTAAAGGTTGATGAAGATGGTTAATCTAAATAGCTTATCATTTTTATTCATAAATTTGATTCTATATGATTCATCTGTGAGAGGAAGTCAGATGATGGTGAGAGGACTTTATATTATTAACATAAAATTGTGTTTCATGCTTTTTTAACAAAATATTTCAACCATGAAATACATTGGAAGCTATGGGGTGGGGAAAATGGACATGTATTTTTTCCTTCTAATTTGTCCCTTCATTAAATGATTGCAGAGGCAGTTGGAAGAAGAACGTGTGAATCTGGAACTGCAGAATGAAGAAGACGAGATGCAGTTGCAGCAGAAGGATCAAGAGGTTTAAACCAAAGCTTAATCAAGGATTTAAAAATGCTGTTAATCAGATGTCTTTTCTAGATGCTGTCACTAAAGACAAAACACAAGGCAGAAACCCAGGGTTGTTGCATTAAAACAAATTAAAAAGCAAAAAAGTGAAAACTGGGGAAGAATGTCTAACTCCTTGCTTCCAGTCTGTGTGTTATACTTGAATTTTCATCTGTTGTATTAGGCTTCTTTAGTTTATGTTCAGAACAGAGCATAAATTTATTGCAAAATCTGGCTTAAGTTTGGCTTAACTTTTATGAGAAAGTGTTATAACATAAACACGTCTAATTTAAATATTTATACAATAATGTTTTACTGTGTGGCAATGCCAAGTCATTCGCTGTACCTGGAAAAGGAACTATGGCTGGAATTGAGATGTCCTTTAATTCTAAGATCCTTGTGGTTCCCAGGAATTTATGCTATGTATACAGAGGTCCATGTAAGTATATTGTCATATAATGCTATTTCAGTAAAAAATACAGACTGATAATTGCCACAGTTAACTCAGTAAAGCTTTCAAATCTGAAACACTTCTTAAATTTATATGGACCACAATATTTTAGAGATAGACACATTTTTAGAGCCCTGTTGAAATACCAGTAGTGTGTAATTGTAGAAAAATGACTGTGAATGTGACAGGAAAAAATGAATATAGATAAATTTAAACCAAAAATTCCTGTTATTTAAACAATTATAAAAATAGTATAGACAAGCATTGAATGACCCCACTGACTAATACATTTGTGTAGCATGCATCTGAAGTACTCTCTTTATATTAATACATAGTCATTTTAGCATATCTGAAGTATTCACTGTAGATAATTACTAATGACGTGGAATACTTTTAACTGAAAACACATTTTAATTACCACAGGAAAGTGAAAAGACGATTGCTGAACTTACAGATAGACCTGGGGCACCTAATTTGACCACAGTTGAGGAGCTAGACGAGAGTGGACAGCTTGAGGTAAGCGTTTAGAAAGAATGAGGAGACTATAAATGATTAATTTTAAGGATTTGCTTATCCGTGTTGACGTACCAAAAGCTAAGATTGTTTTAGTTAAAGCTGTGCTGTTTCTCTCCTATGATCTTAAGGGATGGTATTTTGGCCATAATATTCAAACTGTCCTTAGCCTGTTGCCTGGTTCATGTTAAGGTATTCTAAAAGTTTCTCTGTGTTGGCTGGTGAAATCCTCAAGATCTAAGATGCATGCCCTTTTGGATTCAGATGTGCTACAAATGAAAGTATGAATATTCTCAGAGAGGAGGCAGCCTTCTTTTGCCATGTGAACAGGTAGTCATGCAGGACATGCACTAAATCGTGAAACATGACTCACTTTTGAGTGAAGTTATTTGTATTTTTCTGAGTGGTTCTGATTGTTGGTGCAGCAGAATGCAGTCTTGTGCAGAGATATCTGAGCAACTATTTAACGTAAAAGACCAGGTACTGAGAGTGCACAGTGATCATTGTGGCAAAGACCCACTGAGATTCTGGTTGTCCGAGCCCTATGCTGGCATGATTACTGCTTTCATTACTACAGCTGTGACTGAAGTGTGATATACAGGCAACTTCCACGCCTGTATTTTTTTTCTGTTTGTACTTATCCAGAGAACTGAGAGGACATCAGTCAACCTTCATTTGTTGTAAGTCATGGCAGTACATTTAACAGTTGATGCCAACTCATGTGAAATCTTCCACTTCATGTGCATTCACTGTAGATAAAAATATTATGTCAGTCTTTTTCAGTTAGAGTATTCCAAGTGGTGATATTTGAGATTTTGGTAGATTTCCTTTTTCCTTTATTAGCCTTACTGATTTGCTCACTTGATTTCTGACATCAGTAATATAATTCAAGCTCAGAACGTAAAATTGTGGTATTAATATGCTTTATGTTTAGGGTTACTTTAGTGAAAAACGGTATTAAAAGTGTTTTCCAAAAAATAATTGTGAATATATCTATGACTACACTTAGGGCAAAGCTTTCACAGTTACTTTGATATTGCTAAGAGGTAAATCTGATGAGTTCTCAAGGTCTTGTCTAGTCCTAATTTTTATAATTTTCTGACAATTGAATATTAAAAACTATTCATGAGGCTTCAGGCATATTTTATGTGTCCTTAAATAAGTGAATTGCAAAACCAGAAGTACAAATGAGTACTAAACTTACTTGCTTCTTCTTGTATGTATCATTGAAGTTTTCATGCCTAACTTGGTTTAAAGTTGGATTATGTAGTCCTTTGATGATGTTATTTCAGGTTTTCCAGTGATACATTTGTTGTATTAAAATACAAATCAAGAACAGATGAATGAAATGAAAATATATACACCTGTACTGCTGAAACTGTTCTGTTCTCAGAATCATAATACTTCATCCAGACTTACTGGATCTTATAATAAAAGTCAGGTGATTGCTTAATTTTTTTTTTTCTTTTTACAAATGGTGGCAACTGATAGACTGATAGAACTTACTGTGTTCTTTTTAGACTGCAACAGAAGTCATGGCAGAATCAGAACAAGAAAATTCCCAACCGATCTGAAAGCAGTAAATATATTTTCTATTCATTGCTTGCTGATCAACTTCATATTCATTGATTGCTGAAGGGCAATGCCTTAATTTATGTATTTTATATATAGAACTGATTTGCATACCTGTTATTTCAGTTTTCTTACTTTCTGGGTGTATGAAGTCTGTTAGTGCTGGCATGCTATGCTGCCCTTTTGCTCTTAAACCAGAGTAGCTGGCATGGATGACATGAAGGAATAAAACTGGAGTTGTGATGAAAATAGTAAATATATTTTTTACTTATTGCTCACTGATTCTTAAGAGTAACAACTTAATATGCATGTGGATTTTATAGATATAATTCATGTATCAAGGTTGTTATGGAGTAGGGGCAACAATACGATAACTTGAATCAATAGTAAAAAAAAGCAAAAGATCAAAAAGACTTTACAAGAATTTGAAAGGTTTCTGATATTAAGAAAGCATGAGATATATATATCAGGAGATGGAGAGAGAATTGTATACAACAAACTAAATGCAAAAATTTAGTCAGAAGCTTTTTGCCATCTAGAAGTAACCTTCTCACTCAGTAGACAGGTGTACTAAAAGACCTTCTGTGTCTAACATAGAAGTCATGAGGTACTTTTTGTAACTCTAGGTGTTTGCTCTGGAGTTTAGATAAACTTTTCTGGTTATTGTGTGATATTAGATGAGCTACAACTGTCTGCATGTCCGTTTTGGTTAATCGGGTCTTAAAATAATCTTCTGCATTTGTCTTGAATTTGCAAGTCAATAAACTATGTCTGTGTTGATTATCTTTGCTAAATACCATTATTGTTTTTCAAGGCTTCACATCTAAAATTTTGGAAGAATATTTAATATTTTCCATATCTATTTAAAAATCAGTTTTATATCCCTTAAAGATTGCATTAATTCTTATCATAATTTTCTGTAATCACTGATATCTTGGTACAGGTCGTAAAGAATGTTTCATTCATTATAAATGGAAAAGACACCAGCCTTGAGAAATCCTCTGCTTCTTGGTTGAAAAGTGTTTTCACATCTCAGTGTCTTCTAATAACATGAGTTACTGGACAATTAACATTAGGATATTGCCAATATTATATGATGGGATACTCTTCATTACGAATTCAGTGCACAGTTAATATATTTGCCATTCTTCAAGTGTGGGATGAAAGAATTTTTTGGGGGTAGTTTCACTTTAAATCATTTATATTATAGCTGGCTTTAAGATATTTCTCTTTGGTAAAATGTTAAAAATAGGAACACCCAATAGGCAAAGGTCAATCATGTAATAAATAAGGTCAATCATGTAATAAATATTTTTCTGCTCTAAATGACTTGTTCTGTTCATGTAGCTCATACTAGGCAGAATCCTATCAATTTTTAAAAAGGCATGCACTGTTATTTTTAATATAGCAATATATATATTTTTTGGCCATTATTAAAAAAAAATCCTATCACCCTCTTTATTGTCACATTGATTTTATTGTAGACACTATTAATTGTTTACATCCCTTATATGACATATGTTGTCTCAAAAGAGAAAAATGGCATTTCCCAGGTATAAATATTTGAAAATGTTGATTTAATTTAACAAACTTAACAAAATTTAACAAATTTAACCAAAAATCATGTCATTTAGGTATGTGGACTATGAAAATTTCAGCCTTCACATTTAGTTAGGAAATATGCTTTAGTTATAAGACAGGATTTTAAACATGCTAGTAGATAGTTCTAATTACTCATTTTAACAAGTGGCTTTCATTGTTTATTTTTTCATATCATTTGTATCTTCCTTTGATTTGGTTATATGTGTGTCCACTAGAGTGCATCCTTAAAAAAAAAAAAAAAGAGGTGGCTGTGCTGTTACAAACCATGCTTATTTGTCATTTTGTTTCATCCTGTTTTAATTGTGACTTTTTCTTTGTGATCTTTCCGTTGCTATTTCTCATTTTCTTTCTAGATATCATTTGAATTTTCAAATAGAAACTTTTATCAGAAAATTCCTTTAGCAAGGGTCAAAATAAAAAGGCAGATTCCAGTTTACTTATTCCTTTGCTGTTATATTAATATGATCATGTACATAAAGTACATAAGAAGAAATAAGGTGTTCAAATATCATTCAAGAGAATTCCCATTGTTCAGAATCTGATGTGCACAGACCTAGTGCACTGATTGCCTCCTGCAGCCTTATAGGAATTCTTATCTTAGTTATGGGATCAGAGGGTAAAGTTTTGTTGGTTCAATACTTCCTTAAGGTGCAAAACAGTTGTAGGTAACTTGGAAATGTTACTGTAGTATACAACAGGAATTACTTCTGCTTAGTTGTCTAAGCTGGGAGGGAAATGAAGACAGCTTAAAATTATTGCCTTCTCTTTCTGAACTTCAGTCTTTGGAGAATAGCTAGAATAGAGCCTGGAACAGGAAGAGATGAGGAGGAAGATACCGCTCCATTGTTACTGTAGGTGATGTGATTCCAGAAGTGTTAGTACAACTTAACTTTTGCATAAAATCTAAGGGTGTATATTGAAAACAAAACAAAACAAAACAAAAAAAAAAGGCAAAAAAACAACCTGCAACTACCTAAGTTAAGCTACAGCTTTCTTTTCCATCAGAGGCAGATAATAGAAAATGTTGGTGAAAATATCATAGTAAAATATAATAAATACTTACAGAAGATTTACGAAATTATAATTTTTCCTTTCTTCACACCAGGAGCAGATTTTTTTGGGGCTGTTAAAAGACCCCAAGTACAGATCCTCCAGAGAATGTACTGATAGTGATGTACCCAATCACAGCTGTTCTCATTCCAGCAATACTCGAGCATAAGGATGAAAACAGATATGAAGCCCAAAATAGGACAAAATGGATCAGTTTAATGACCAGTCAGTTCATAAAGATGGAAATTCAGCTCTGCAATGTGAGAAACTTCTCCTGGAAGGAAAAATATATGTTGCAGCAAGCACATTTTTATGTTATCATTTAACAGAGTAGGCTTTATTAAGTAAACAGTCCTCTTTTTTTTATAAGTAATTTTCCTTCATAGTCTAAAGAAACCGATCCTTTTGTAAGCAAAAGCTTTTCACAGCAACTTGCTAATGGCAGTGAGAGTTGGATGAATTAGTCGGGATTAAAGGTAAAATTGATTTCCCCTGAACATTGCTAATACAGTTTACTTACGTTTGAAGTCAGCTATTACTTGTTTTACTTCTGTGAAGTTTTCCTGTTCTTAGGTTAGATAAAAAACAGTGTTGTCTACTGACTACAGCTAGAAGAGAGAGGCTAATCCTGATTTTACTGATATATAGACTGATGCAAATTTTAAAATACCAGCTTATTTTATTTTGTTTTACTTTATTTTATTTTTTAGGTTTGTTTGGTTTCTGGCATTACCTCTTCACTCTTTGTGCTATATACCTGTGTATTTGTTTCAATGCAGATGATGGAAGAAACTATACTATTATAAACTTTCACGTAGATATTGTTGGGCTAGTACTAGTGGAAGAAAGGCAAGATAGAGGAAGATACCATTTGAGATGTCACAGTGTAGCAAACTTTTTAAGAAGCAGAGGGCTCTGATTCATGGAATTTGAGAACTCTCAGTTGAATATCCAGCTTAAATACTGTGGATCTTCTCTGTTAACCTGTGTATTCATCATTATCACAAACCAAAATCAGTGTTTATTGTAGATTTGAATTGCTGGGGTTTATACCAAGTTTCCTTTGAAATTATTCTAGAAGATGATACGTCATGAACGATTATATCCATTAGGGCCCTTCGCTAGAGATACTCAGTGCTTCCATTTTATCCTCAGTTATATGGCACCTAAAGTCAATGGCTATTTTGAAAAAAATTTGGGACTACTAGTTTCTTAGAATAGTCCTTTGACTCTTTGAACATGAGTTCATGAAAGTGAGGTTAAAAAACAAACAGACAAAAAATAACAACAAAAAATGGACTATATTAAGCCACTTGCCATTTTATTATTAATACCAAGTGTGGTTGTATTATCACCCAAAAGTAGAGCAACAGACAAACAAGTAATTTAACAAGTAGAGAAGACTCAGCATTGGTTTCTTGCTAGTTAATCCTATTCAAGCTGTTATTTATTAAAAAGGCTGTTTTGATGTTTCTGTAGTGACACAGAAACATATACTACACTAAAAATCAAAACTATTCTTCCCCATCCGTTTTACATCTGGCATATTTTAAAATTTCAAACATACTTTAAACAACTATGTGAAGTTTGGGCTCTATTTAGAATAGTCTTTTAACAAACTCTAGGAGATTTTTTGCATGTGGGCATTCATGGATATAATAACTGGAGATGCTGTTATTATTTTTTTATTTTTTATTTTTCCCATAATCTTGGGAAAGTGGGTTTGAGAAACATACTATTTTAGTTTGATGTAAAACCCATGGGTGTTTGAGTTTAGCAAATGTTTCTATGGACAAAATAAATTATTTTACTCAGCGGTTTGTCTGTAATTTAGATGTGATCTTGCAGATTCCAGGTAAAAGCATTAGCTTTTTCTGGGGGAGGAGGAAGTATGTCTGACCTTGATCAAATATCTTGGTTATTCTACTTCTTTTTTTTATGAATCAAATTTCCAGCTCTGTAATAAATAGAGCTGGTTTTTTTTTTGTTGTTGATTTAAAAAAATTAAAGCAAAAAAAAATATTTTTTGTTGTTGCACTGAGGAAGTATTCTTTAAGGATCTCAATTTTATTCTCACTGAATTTGCTGAAAAAGCTCTAGCTGAAATCATTAGTAAGAGGGTTGTGCTCTCTACTAATGTAAGCATGAATTCTACCTCTGAGAACTCATCTCTTATTAAACTTTTATTACACTTAATTTTAAAACGAGAGGATTGATTGAAACTATGTGTAGGGGAAGGCACTTCAAAAGAGAAAAAATTCATTGTGGCAAGGAGGGTGGGAGAGAGGGAACATTCTTACAGTAAATCTTTCCCATTGCAGCAGCAGGGCACTGCAGCTCCCCTTTGCTCAGTTTCAAGTCACATTCCTGGGAGTGTGTTGGGCTTCTCCAATCATGCTGCTCCATTTCTACCCCACCTCCCAAATGTAGTTTCTTCCAGAAATGACTGGCTGCATGCAGACACACCTGTATTTGGTTCATTATTATCTTAAGCAATTTTGGTTTTGCCACTGATGTGTTTAGTAGATAAGTTTAAAAAATGCTATTTATTTAACTGATAATTGTAACCCTGGAAACAAGATCTGTTGTTTGTTTCATTGTAAACCTAGCTGCACTGAAAAGTTACCCTTAGGCACTGACAGCTGAAAATTTCTAAAGCTGGGACTGCTGTGAAGTTCTGAGGCAGCTGTTCTTCAACATTTTTTCAGTGCTCATATGTGTCTGTATAAGTGGAGTCTATAGAAAAAATGTATCACTATTATTTTTTCCCTAGGGCTTAAGCTATGTGCTACAGTATTTGCTTGTATTTTAAAACTGTTCAGGCAAGTTTCTCAACAAGAACCATAAGTCATCCTTCTGAAACATTGTGTATTCTTATCTCAATAGAGTGTGTTTCTATAGTCACTAAACATATTTAGAATTGAAGTTTTCACCATTGCTCAGACCTAGGCCGTTGGTAACATTCTCCTTACCCTTTTGTGACTTTTCTGATTTTTTTTTTAGTCTTATCATTATCTATTCATATTTATTAAGATAAAATTTTATTACTTGTAGTATTTCAGTGTTGTGAACTGCAAACGTAAAACCTTCAGTTTTGAATAGGTTCAAATATATGTGAATTAAAAATCTGGAAATTAATTTTGAATTCTAATTTTCTGCCTGTGTAGAGAATACTTTATTTTCTAAGGAGATCAGGTCTGTTTACTGAACTTACTGGCAGGATTCTCACTTGAGTCCTGGTAAAACATTCATGCCAGTTGTGTGGGAATGCGTGCATGTGTCTTAAAGATAATTACACATTGCAATCGCGTTGCTGACCTTACTTCTAAAGACTTACAGAATCCCAGTGACATATTTTGTGATACTGAAGCGGTGGAGAGGTAATGAAATAGAACTGATCACCCAAAACCTCTGAATGCCTCCTTCTTTGGCCATTGCTGTTGGGATTCTAAGGCACTGATAGCAATTGGGAAGTAATTATTAATAAACTATAGTATGGGCACAGTATTACTTTTCTCATTAGCCAAGATTTCTAGAGGTACAGAAAAGAGGATGTCTTTGAGGAGTTGGTTTATGATGGATGCCAATGTCAGTATTCATTTTCAAAAGAAAATACCTTTTGCCTAGGAGACTCAATTAATGGTGTGAATTTGGGAATTTAAGCATTCCTAGTACAAATCTATTTGTATGAAGAGCTGGAAGGGATAAAAAGTCAACAAATGAGAAAATATTAGAAGAAGGAGATTTACCTAAGAGCAGTTCTTGCACTTGTTTAGTGCTGTGAACTACAACCCATGTAGGGTAATGTTCAGCTTGTTAAAGAGTGTAGCTGCTAGTTTTTTCCTTCTCCTTCCCTGCCTACCAGAGCTGCAGGCTTCAGTTTCCTTTTACAGGACTATAATTGAGTGTGCTTCCTTGAGAAGATTTAGTGTCACTGGTCCGTTGTGTGAAGTAATGTGATTTTGTGCATGAGCATAAACTGAATACATTGCAGAAATGAAAGAAAAAAATCAATCCTTAAG
This sequence comes from Oxyura jamaicensis, assembly GCF_011077185.1. Classification (NCBI taxonomy): domain Eukaryota; kingdom Metazoa; phylum Chordata; class Aves; order Anseriformes; family Anatidae; genus Oxyura; species Oxyura jamaicensis. The sequence goes on from NC_048898.1 coordinate 10,864,261, forward strand.
AACTACATTCTGAAGTTTATAGTCTTAATTTACATTGTGAACACTGACACCAGATCATATTCAGGTTTATTTTGATTAGTTTTAGACCTTCTTGTATGTTTCAGTACAAGAGGAAAGGTGTGACATTCGTAGTCCTGACATGTCTCTTTGTTAAAAATGTTTGTGTTGTTAAAGATCTAAGCAAGAGGTCATTACAGCTCACAAGTCCCACTTTACTTTTCAGGCAGACCTGGTGCCATTTGGCAGAAAGTTAAAATCTGTCCTCACACACACACACAAAATAATAATAATAAAAATAAAATTGTTACACATCTTCTAGCAGAGGTGTCTGGGTTTAGCATTCTTTGGTGGTTTTACTGTATTTTACAATAATGACTAGGGCGTCAGTCACAAAGAACATGAGGAGTAAGAAATCACTGCATGCACATATTTTAGTAACTAATAATTTTGAAAAGATCAATAAATTATCCTTTTTCTTTTTTTATACTTTTCAACTTTGGTAATACTACATGTGACTTACTAAAAATTTATTTTTAAAAAGATATTACTGACACTTCACTCGTGATAAGCATTCTGTTGCAAAAATAATGGCATAGAGAATATGACTCAATTGTGCACTCAGCATACCTGTAGTTCAGAGCCTACTTGTTATAAGCACCTTCAGCTCATATATCTCATTTCTGTGTATTGTCATGATTAAGTGCTTCCAACCAGCTTGTGATGAAAAAATAGTTGTTTAGAAATGAAGAAAAAGGAAACATTTCTCACGCTGTAGAAAAAAAAGTGTGCATATATATTTACATTTAATCATGTGAAAAAAATGTAGAGACCTCTTAACTCTTATCATTCCTTTCTAGTTGGCTATGAAACATTTTTTAGCCTAATTATTTTAATAATTTTTGGAAAACAAAACAAACGGGGGAGGTGGCTGGCTGATTCCTTCCTTGCACTGCGCATCTTATGAGTTTCTGCTGCCATACCCCAGAGTTTCCTCTCAATACAGTATTTCAAAACTAATTCAAAAAATTGCAAGTCAGCCTTTCTGGAATGCAATTGAAAATGCCAATAGCATACAGTAATAGATGTTGGGCTTTATTTGTCTTGTCTTGAGAAATCAATTTTATTTATTTATTTACAAATCTGAAATACACTGAAAAAAATCCTGAGACTTTTAATCTGTAAAACGCTGGGCATCATAACAAAACTGTGAGATGGCAACTATGTCTATAAGCCTGAAGATATTTTGGTGGTATTGAATTTTTCCATTCTATATTCCATCTATAAATAGTAATCCATAGAAATTTTTATGTGCTCCGGTTACTGTATGTATTTTTGTCTAGTACCATTTATGCTCTTGTGTTGGTTGATGTTACGTGCCCTTCATCCATTAATGTTCTCTGGTTAGGCACATATCTAAGAACATTTTGGCTGTGTTTTCTTTAAGACTTGTTTATTTGAAACTGCTAAATGACTAGTTGGAGTGAAGTCTTTCAGACATAGATGAAAGATAATGATGTTTGCCGTCTGATAATATATTTGTCCAGCTCAAGTATGTGAAATTGCTACTTGAATGGCAGCCTTCCCTGGATGAACCAACTGGTGACAAGGTCAGATTGGGGGTGTTTCTGAAAGACGTAACCAATCAGATTATGTACATAATTGGCACATTCCAGAGCACTGGTAGAGCTCTGTAGTGATGATGGTGGGAGTATTTCAGAAAACCTATGAATAACCTCCATGGATAGGTGTGTAATGACTAACAAAGTTGTTGGTTGTATGTTTTTTTTTTTTTTTTTTTTTTTTTTTCTCCAGATACCCGTATAAGCCTAATTCTGGAGTTTACAGCATTGTGCGGTCATTTTCAGTCATGCAAAATTAAGGTAAAATTCTGCTATGCATTATTGACTAGATCAGTACTGAGTATACAAGTAAATGTGTTTGTCTGGATCAAGCAATTTCCAGTATGCAAATATTTTCTTTGTGAGCATAAATGAGCTACATCTGCAAATATTGGCTGTTGGGACTCTGTAGGTCAGGCTGATGGTTGGACTTGATGATCTTGAAATTCTTTTCCAACATAGATGATTCTATGATTATATACACTTTGCATATAGGGCAGGTATATCTGAAGATTTTTTATTATTAAATGATTAAGAATAGTAATTTTAGTCCTATACCACACAAAAGAAAGGTCCCTTCTTACATTACATGTCTAGAAGAAATAAAAAGCGTCTGAATTTAACCTAATGTTCCTTGTCAGGAAGCCAGAACTTAGGGATTCCACAACTATGTTCCTGCAAATAGGTTCCTGCAACCTCACTTCATGTACTAGAGTCAATATTTGTTTCGAAGTCCAAAGACCACCTGTACTGTAAACATCTATGAACCACTGCAGCAAAAACTGTTGGGTAATGGCTGTTTGAATGTATCAGTCTGTTTCCTAAGGTACTGAGGAAATCCTAATGGTTTACATATATACACTAATAATGTCGTAAGACATGTAAATGCAGATTGTACAGATCCCAAGCTCCTAGATGACTGCTGTGTTACCTTAGCCAAATTGTTTTTGAGATAAAGATCTGTGGCTGTAATGGGATTTAGTCTGGACAGGTGAATAGACCTGTCATTAACAACAAGGAGTCCTAACTATTTGCTCAGAAAGGAACTGTGGCTCTCTATGTATCTGATGTATGATCACACCCCTTGCAATTGAACTTAAGGGTTGTGCTTTGTTACGCGGCAGATGACAGTCTTTCCCAACTGACCATGACAACTGGAAAAAACATCAAAAGAAAATACATAGATGGCTTTCTGTAAGGTTTGAGGGAGACTATTTATAATTTAAGAATTTTCCATTCCTGTCCAGGACATAACTTTAACAATGAATAGGTTAAATTATTAAATTTATCATAAATATCACAAGCAAAATCCTGAGTTATGCATTATCATGTTTGCAAACTGGAAAAAAGGCTTTTTGCTACATGAGTTTAAGATGAAATAGGGCTCCTTTCTATCTCATCATTTATGGAGGACCCATAGGGGGTTTATGATTCTGTTGTAGCAGAGCTTCATATAAGGACATAACACAAGCAAATGCTTTAATAGGAAAAAATGACAAAGACAGAACTATTATATACCAGGATGGTTTAGTGCAGTTTAAGCGATAACATTTTTTTTTTTTTTTTAAAAAAAAAGGAAGAAAAAGAAAGATTTAAGTGAAACCTCACACTTCAATTACTGTTGCTATTTTTCTACCTTTTCTGGTACACCAATTCTAATTTATGAAGACTGATTGAGAAAAAAACAAGCAATTTTTGCTATATAACATTATTATGCAAGAAACTGAGGTGTCTATCTAAGGGCTGTTAAAAAATGCCTGACTTCGTAAGCATGTACTTAATTTACAGACCTTTGAGGATCTCAGGTTTTAGACATAAACAGCTAGGACTTCTATTAAAAAAAATAACAGAAAACAAAGTAGTATTCAATTCTTCATAGTGGCACAGTTCTGGGGAAATAATGCTCCCATTGAAATTGCAATCAAGACTACATTTGACTTTAATAAAAGCAAAATTTAATCTCCAAAGTAACTTTAATTATTTCATAAGAAGCACCTCAGAGTTGCTACTTCATGGCCCTGGCACACATTACTTAATGACATTATGCTGAGCAACCTGCTTAGGTTGGTCCTGTTTTGAGCAGAGTGTTGGACTAGAGACCTCAACCTTTCTGTGATTCAGTGATGTGTCAGAGTAGAAAATTCAAGGTCAAACAGGTGCAAAGAGGACAAGCACATACGGTATGTGCAAAATTATCTTCTTTCTTATTAATAGTGGAAGAACCTGAAAAGACTTCTTAGGAAGTAGGGAGGAAAGTAGATGGGAGACACAGTCAAAAATCTCTCTGAAGCTGAAATAACTGTGGATTAAGTCAAATAGAATACACAGGAAGAATTTACTGTGAATTGGTATTCACTGAAAATTTAGAAGAAGGCTCAAGAATGAAATCAGAAATGAATTGCTTGTGGTGGTGTGCAGAGTTTGCAGGAGGTCCCAGACTCCTGAAAGAATAAATGCTAGGTGATAAACATTCATCACAGAATACATAACATTTCCTTTCTTTGTGCAATCACAATCTTTTTTTTTTTTTTTTTTTTTCCCCTTTCTGTCCCATAATATTTGATTTTGCCCTGAATAGTTATGGGTCAGTGAAATTCTACACCTGCATGTCTGAGAGGCCTTGAGCCAAAATTTTCAGGTAATAATAGTTAGAGGTGAGAGTTTTGAAGCAGGTGGGAGTTCTGTGTTGAGTTCCTGATATACAGGCTCTATTGCTTTACTTGTCATTCTTCATGCAAAGGAATTAACCCAACTAAACAAATCTTCCTTATGTTAACTTCAAAAACAAAATACCCCCCCCAGTTACCTTAAAACAAAATATACAGGATAAATCAAATCTTTTTATCAACATATCGAAAAGCCCTCAAAGACATCTCATGAGGCTTCCATAATTTAATGCTTATTTCTAATAGGAAGTAAGGATGACCTACAATAACTGCTTGAAAACACAATGTTTGTATTAATATTAAATACTTATTCTAAACAGCACTGATGAAACCGGTATTAGAATTATTTTCATAAGCAGAAGACATATTTCTACATTTTCCACATAAGTGGAATTTATTTCTGCATGCACCACATATGTTAGGAGTAATTTCCTTGCATGATTTTGTGCAGTGAGAATAAAACAGCAAAATAAGAAACTTAATTGTTAGTCTGTTAAACAGTTAACATCTTATCTGATGATAAAGTTGAGAGCACAAAACAAAAGTATTTGGGAAAACACTTTCATATGTATTATTTGTATTTATGAGGTATTCCTGTGTATTGTTAAAAGTTAAGCATGGGTTTGGGTCCTTTAATGATAACAGGAGTGTAGTTATCATGAAGTGTATGCTTTCTACAAATCAATTTGTCTTTCAGTGCTTTTGAAAGTTGTGGTGAGAGAGCCAATTGCAGAACTTAAAGAATGGTTTTCCCATGACTGATTCTAATCATGTAGGAGATCTGAGGAGTACTTGACATAATTTCCTCATTACTCAAAAGGAGTTACCTAAAAGTTGCCACTGCAGTGGAACAGTAGGAGCAAATTGAGTCTAAACCTGTACTGCTTCACCTGTACAGTGAAAATAAGATTTTTTTTTTTGCAGGTAAAGTAAGGATGTCCAGTTCTTAAGGACACCTACCTTCTTCCTTTCCATTCTGTTGTGGTAGTTTGGAAGCGTTTTATATCTAAGCTCACTTTTCATTTCTACAGATATCATTAATCCATGTAGACTCCATTCTCAGTGCTTTATAACATAAATAGGACATCAGCAGAGATATGTAGGGAGAAAGAAAAGAGTAAAAAGAGTAAGCAAAGGGGGAAAAAAAAGGAAATGCGTCTTAAATAACCAAAAGGATATAAGCAAGACAAGATGAGGAGAGGGGAACAAAGGATAAAAGCTGATAAGGGCAGGAAGGGAGTAGGTGAGCAAGTAAAATGAACCGATGAGACTATGTCATGAAAGGTCTAGGGTCGAGGCTATTTATCAGTCATATCTGTCTAGAGAATCAGCAGCATCAATAGCAGTCATTCATAAAATTCTTTTCTAAGTTACTTCTTGTTCACTTCATTACTTCCAGGGCTTTCTCAAGGCTGCTATAAAACTGTGCCTTCCAACAGCTGACAAATGTTTTATGAACTAGAAGAGGGGTAGTTTTGCAGAACTGCAATGAGTAAAAGTAACAAGAACATGGAATGGTTCCAAAAAGATTACAATTAATAGAAAGAGTTGCATTGATATTCCAGTGATTGGGATTGTCATTACTGAGAGTATTAGACAGTGTAATTTTTACACTTGACAAAGCACAGGAGTCATACAGCTTCAGAGCATTTTGCCTTTAGGTATCTTTTGAGTAAAGGTCACAGAATATAGTCTAAATATACTTAAAAAAATGATGGATAATAATAGGATTTATAAGAAAATTTGCAGAGAAACTAACTTTCTTAGAGCTCAGTACCACAAAGCTGTTGAGTATTGCAGTAAAGTTCACAGAAATTCTGGAAGCCCGTTACACTGGTAGATGAATCACTATCTGTAAAATGGAATAGGGAAAAATGCTTATATCAGTCATTATTTTATTATTTTTTTTTGGCATAGGCAGGAAATCTACACATGATGGTAGAGCACTATCTTACCTTTCTACAAATATTTAACAAGGCAAATTGTCTGCGAAGAGAGGCCAATTTAAACATTACCTAACCTTACACTGGTTTAGAGTCCTGGAAGATGTCCTGGAAAAGAACATGCTGAGGTGCTTCATGGCCATAAAGCAAACGTGTTGCTTTTGATAGTAAAACCACACCTGGAAGCAGTTCAAACTGGAGGTTTTACACAAGTTATGTGAAATGAAGCTGTGCGGCATTTCTAAAATACTATTAGCAGAGAGGCTATTGTAATGAAGGGTGACACTCCAAAGGTCTCAAGGACAAATGCATTTAACTAGGCAGAAACTAGTTCAAAAGGAAGAACTGCAAAGGCAAAATAAACAGTGGGACTGCAAACTCATTCCTTGTGTGTCAAATTACTTGCTCTCTTCAGCATTTTAAGAACTTGCAATTTTTATTTTTAGATAAGGTTATATGTAAGGAATAAGGTTATGTGAGAGGCCTGTTCCTACATTTTGCTTGTGTTACCTTAAAAAAAAAAATAATAAAAAAAAAGAAGAACGTCTAGTCCCAAACTACATTTTCTGTCCTCAAGTGGCATTGAAAACAAGTGAAAACAGAAGCAATAGAGAGTGGAAGTTACAGACTGAGCATTCAGTCTTGTCTGCTTTTGCTGGAGGATTGCTCGTAGAATTAGAATGAGAACTCTTATGTGTACAAAATGAGTTTTTGTCAGAGGTGTTTCATCTGTTCCCTTCATGTCTTTCTGTTTTTCCATGGAGAAAGGCATTTGCATTTAAGAATGAATGTTTATCACTGACATTATTTTACTTTAAAAGTTAATATAATTTTTTAATGTTACTGATTAACTAGAGTTAATATAAGTAGTTACTCTTTGGTCTTCTTTTTTTTTCTTTCATTATTATTTTTTTTTAATTTCCATTTTTCTAGGTGTTATTAATGCAGAATTTATTCAGACTGAGATAGAATCCTAGTGTCAGTGATGACAGTTTACTCCAGAGAAAGCTGTGCCTCATAACATGTATCCAATATGTGAATTCTCCATCATTAAGTTCAACCAGTGCTTTTCATTCTCTGGCAAGAATTCTGTGCAAAAGAATAGCAAGAGGTTGGTTTTCTGTAACGAACTATTCCATGTCAATGATAATTAGAAGCAGGCCAGTGCTACAGCAGATTACTGGGGAACATTCGCAGAAGTTGATCATTATTTTCAGCAATGTTGTTGGAAAGTGAAAATTCTAATGAATTCTTACATTAATATGTAGCAATGCAGAAATTTGAGTCCAAGAAGCTAGTCTTTTAGAATAATACTGACAAAAAGCTTGAAGTAAACTAAGTTTTTAAACTTAGTTTAAAACTGAAGAGCAGTAAGGATGTCATTGCTGTCAAAATTGCAGGGGCTATGGTACAAGCAGCATGTTATTTGTTCCAATCCAACTATCAGGTACTTTAACATCTGAGTGAATGATTAAGAGAGTATGATTCAGTGTTCATTGAAGTAAAGGGAGAATTTGATTTTGGTAGATCAATGGTTCGGTCTGAGGTTGAGACTAGAATGATTTCTGTAAATGAATTAAGAATAGTTAAACTTTCTTTGTTTTGTTTTGTTTTAATGGTGCTGGGCATTTTCTGAGTGCGCTTCATGTAGATATTTACACTTTTTTTTTTTTTTTTGTATACCAACTTACACAAAAAGCTGTCTGTCTTTATACCTGTCATACCATCAACATATTCCAAATATTAGCCATCTGACTGAAGACATTTTTAGTAGTGGAAATGAATACTGAGTACCCAATTGTGGCAGTCAGTGTATTTCTGTGGGTTACAGAACGGAATATGAGAATATGATTCTCAAAAAGAAAGTTAAGATGGATCTTAATTAACAGAAAAGAGGATGGAATGACAAGGAAGGCTAAAGTTGAATGCGGAGGTCTGCATAAATGAGAAATTTGTCATGTGCTATATCTTATCAGGTGTCTCTTGTCTCAAACGTGCAAGAGTAATGAATGAAAATGAAAAAAATATTTCAGGAGAGAATGGTATGTTTCAAGAGATGAAAAGGGAAAAGTAAAATACAGTTACATGATGCAGAACAAACTTCTCCCAGTCTCTTGCTACAAAAGACATGCATTTACAGATCTTTTATCTATCCCTGTAAAACCACAACACACGGTTGGAAACACAACACAGATCCCAGAATAAGGGGAGACACAAACTGAAGAAGCAGCTAAACTGAACTGTCACCAGTACTCCTGGATTACTTCATTCTCATTAGAGTTCCTATGGTATACAATCTTGCATGGGTTGAATGTAAAATGTTGCCAAGGACAAAGTTAATTAGTGAAATATCCCCAAATTAACTAACTCCCCTACCACGAAATGGGCTCTTCCATTTTCCTCACATGATTATCTGGGCACTTTCACTTTTCCATATATAGGAGCAGCCCAGGGACTGACAGATCAGGCTAGGTAGGGATACAGACTTCAGGCACATGCATACTCCTTGCATGCATGCACACATACAAGCTCATGCTGAATTCACACGCTGAAATTCAAGTTAGTGTTACAGGTAGTAAGTGAAGACAACGACAGTTCTGCTAATAAAGAACCTTAATCTTTAACAGAAGGCACTAAAGTAGAACTCTTCAACCACATTTTAAAATAATCTACCTGGAAAAGCATCACAACCATGAATGGGCCAGTGGATGGTTTATGTGATTACACGCTGGATGATGAAGGGGCTTTCATGTTCACATCGGAGTCAGTAGGAGAAGGACATCCAGGTAAGAAGCCCACTGTGGCAAATACATGAAAGAGAAAGTATTTTCATTTTAAACATTTTAAAAGCCTGAAGAAGTCTTAAAAAGAAGTTTTAGAAGCCTGAGGAAGTTATAAAAGCCTGTTGTTACTTATAGAAAGTCTTTGTAACAGTGATTTTTACATTATTTCCATTGGACCTTTTCTACATAGTGTATAGAACTGCTATAGCTAGCAGTAACTGCTATAACTAGAGAACTGCTACAACTAGGGTGCTTCCAACAGGACTTCATGTGCCTTTGCTGGGTGTGTGTTACAGTGGGGAGTGCAGTGGGATTCATGGTTGCTACTCCTTCCTTATCATCTAATTTTTTTTTTCAGTAATACTGTGGAGACACAGTACTGTATCTGACAGTTCTGTATCTCTGATAGACTAGAATTTCACATATGGATAAGAGTGCATAGCTTGCTTCTCAAGTTCCATATCCTTAGGGGTCCTGTGAAACTGCCTTATATATATGCTATGCTCTAAAACTGTCACCGATGACAGAAATATCTATTTTAAAGCATTTACAAATCAGTGGTCCCAGCAGCTGCTTGTGGCAAAATCACTGATAGATTTTCCCCCATTTCATCATCTGTGTATAAATGCAATGTATGGAATTGCTTAAGCAAATAGCAGACAGTTATTTGCTAAAATTTATGTATGGTCAGCAGAGCAGAGTTTGATTTTATAGAAAACAAATATTCATCTACTCTAAGCATGTACCTTATGTCAACAAGTGTTCCCCCAAATGAATCCAAGGGACAATAAGCTCTTTGATGTCTTGAAAAGCATATTTATTTTAGAACACAATTTGGCATCCTGTACCTTGTGCAAGGTTTTTTTTTTTTCAGGTATGTACTCATGTAATGTAAGTAAAGCATAAATGGTAGATGACATAGAGAACAAAAAGATCAGAAGCGAGAATTTTAGATCAATATATCTGGTACTCCTCTATAATATTAACTTATTAGTGCAGGTCAAATCCATGGCTGATGCAATTGAGTCCATTGCTGTCAATTTCAAGGCAGCTACATCAGGTTAAGCCAGTTGGGGTTCTTTCTGATGTAACACCATCAGAAAATGACAACCATATTCAGTCCTTGGGACATTGGTCCCGTCTCATATTTGTGTATAATTACATCCAGCAGCTGTAGAACAACATAGTTTCATAGAAAAAATAACATTATCCCATAAGGTGATTTTAAATTGAACAATGATATTTCTGAAGATGACAGGTCACAACTGATACTACTCTCATCATTTTCTAATCCCCTTGGGGCAACAATAGATAAGTCTCAGAACAGGAAGAGATGTAATCCAATTTAGTCCCCAGGTTTAGCTTTGTCCCTTAGTTTCCTTTTCTTAACCACTTCTCTTTTTGTTTTGTTTCTTGTTTTAGAATTTGACCTACTTTTCAGTTGTTATTCACATTGCCTTCTTTATTTCCAGAAAATCTATTGGCTCTCGGTAAGCCTTCCTGTAAGTCCTGTGAGCATCGTCCATCTCTGAAATGGATGTACATTTGAGAAAATGTTATCACTTGATAGATTTGTATGCAGCATCTCATCTATCAGAGCATGCCAGATCTCTGGGTATTTTGAGATTTATAGACCCAAGAGATTTGTTGAGTGAGTGGAAAGTTGAAATTTATTGGGCTTTTTCAATTCTGTGATGCTTGTATTTTTTTAACATAGGTCTTGATATAGAATACTGAAAACCCAAGCACCCATGACAAAAGAAAGAACCAGATTTGCCCAATGAAGTGAGAACAGGATAACAGTAAATAACTCTGGGTGGTTCTGCAAATTCTTTTTCCTGAACACAGTCTGGCAATAGCTCTTAATGGTCTCAGAGACGTGTCTAGTTTCTGACAGCAAATTGTCCTTTACTTCCGGGCCAAACCACCTTTTTCCTGGCTGTGGTTTTACTCTAGAGGTGTAGACGTGCCATAAGCTTTTTATCACCCAGAAAAATCTTGGCTGTTTCTTAAAACTGGGGCCAGCATCTGAGGCTTGGGCTAGTTGGGCTTTTGATGTTATCAGTATCACTAAACTTCTATTGTGAGTTTTGAGCTCCTCTGTTTCATATCAAATGGATAATTTGTGTGTTCTTGATTACTTCCCTTCTGTATGTGATAGTATAATTTTGCTAGAGGGTATTATGTGAAGTAAAGATCCTGAACCAGATCCTCGTCTGGTGGAAATTTGAATTGTTCTGATTATATTAGTTGAGGATTGAATGCACTCGTGTAGTCTTCCTTCATCATAAACAAAGCAGGGGAAATTACATAGTTATTTATTTGGGTATATAGAAGGCTGCCTTATATCTGTGCAGTGCTTTAAAGCTTTGTGTAATTAAGAAGCTCAGATTCCACAGAAGCAAGTAATAGCTAGCAATAATTATCATATAGGCATTACCTATGCTCTCCAAAGAAACCCAGAGAACTCTTTATCCCATCTTCTCAGTCCCACTTCTTCAAAACAATGTGGGTATAAAGTTTTGGACTCCCTTCCAGAAAGTCTTTAAACTTGGCATTTAGTAGGGTGAATTCCAAACTCTCCGAAGACTTACATATAACTTCCTCTTTTTAATATAATAAAAACACATGAATAACACTTTTTTTTTTTTTTTTTTTTTAAATCATTGCTCCATTTTGCTTCATCCAGAAATGTCTGTCCATGCTGCACAGTGGTTTCATTGTGCTTTGAAAGACATTGTGTGTTACTCTGACCCACAATGTCTTACAGGTGCCAAACTGCTTAGAATTAATTCCTTCCCTTTCTGGTGTGACATTAGGTGGGCTTCCCTGCAAACCAAATGTCATTCAGTTTTCCAGTAAGTATCAAGGAATCTCTTTTAAAATATGGGAAAAAAACATCTGCTAGGAGCACCTTCAGACTTTCAACTATGTTAAAAACATGCTTATCTTCTGGATGTCCACAGAAGAAAAATTACACCCACACCCCGAAGAAAACAAACCAGAACAAAAAACAAAAACAGAATATGCAGATCTTTCCAGCCAGTTGATGCTTGCATGTCTGATGTCTAACATTATATATACTTAATATATGTAATTGTTCTGTAAACTGCACAAAGAGAACATGTAAGATAAGCTGTTTAAACAGTGCAGTGTTAACACTGAAGTACCACTGCCATTTTCAATTAGCACTCCTGAAGAGTGCTTTTAAATAGCACTCCTTTTAAATAGGAAAAATGTAATACAGCACGATTCAGCTTTATGAAGTCTTTCCAGTGAAACTTTTTTTGTTAGAATGTTTATTTTTCCATGAAGTGTTCAAGATAAGTATCTATGTTTATTAATTGTTCATTTTTCATAAGAAAACTGAGAATTGCTCAGTTTCTCATATTTTGAATGCATAATTTCACCTCCAAGTGCTGTTGACATAAATAAGGTATCCTTAAAAATAGTGCTACCAAAGTGATTTTGTTGATCACAGGTTTTTAAGAAAATAAACTTTACCTTTTTAAATGTTTAATGTTTGTTGTATGTACTGCATGATTAAAGCCAGAAGTGTGGTAGTACCTGTTTGTGGTTTCAAAGGGTGGAGCTTTTTGAATTAAATTTTTGGTTGTTACTGTTGTTCATAGATTTTATTTTTGATGATTGTGTGGGGAGATCCCAAGAACTTGCAGATATAACTGATTTTAGTTGCGGAACATATAATTTTTAAGGATATAGCACTTCTAACTGTTATGCTCTTAATGTAGTCTAGATTCACATAATAAACCTACAACCAACTATGCAGAAAGATGCTTGAAGATCCTCCTAATTTGAGGAGATCACCTTTGTTGTTGAATACCTCCTTTACTTCTAAATTTGATAACTGGGCATTTTAGTAGGGTTTATCATCAGCTCTCCTAGACTCATGCATTCCTTTTATAGTTAGCAGGAGCTAGTTTTATGGCCAGTTGGCATCTCTGCCATAAGGCTAGCTCTGTGGCATGGTTGGATTTCTTAATAATTGATGGTTTTCTAATACTTCCCTGTTTGGTCAAGAAATCCTTAGACTAGACATTGCTTTTTCAATATTTATCTTACTGGATAGTAATTCACTTTGTAAGGGTATGCATGAACTGCATTCTTACCTATTATAATCAAGGCTTTATATGATAATGCCTCACCAGAAGTCATCCCTTATGCCTTCCCTGTTTTTTTGTTTGTTTGTTTGTTTTTGTTTTTTAAGATAATAATAGACAAATTTTGTCATATGTAGCAGCTATGAGAGAAATGGAACAGTTGAGATGAAGAATTTAAATAACAGAATGAAAGGCGCACAAAGCCTGCTAAGTATTGCTAAATATAGAAATGCCTGGTTTTATTTTCTATTAGAGACCTTTCCTAATAGACAAACCTTCAATATGATGCATTAAGCAGCTGATCATCCTGCTAGACTTCTCTTCCTGGTTTTGTTATTTGTGTCCGTATTTGTCAACAAAGTTGTCTAGTTGCACCAGGATTCAGATCTTGCACCATCAATCAGATCATGCATGAATTATCAAACTCATTTGTCTGAGCCTATTTTAATCCAAATTGGTTATTTTCAGTGATTGAAATTGTCACATAGATTTTAAAGACCAGAAGGTCTTCTGATAGATAATCCAGTCTGAACTTTATATGCAAGTAATGAAAGTTCATGCAAGAATTCTTCAAACATGTTATTAAACTATGGCTGAGTTTCATTCTTACTTTTAAAAAGATTTCAAAAGTAAGTTTTGAAGGAATAAAGGATCCTGCAGAATTCTAGATGGATTTGACTTTTTGAATCTTCATCTTTCTCTCTTTATTTTTGAGCTATCAAATGTAGTTACATTATTGCCCATCAGACAGAAACTTTTCTCTCAGTATACTATCTTTCAGGTTTTTAGAGACTGTGACCTAGTACTGTTACTTCCTCAAGTAGGTTACCTTTCCTTCAGCCCTTCAAAACTAGATGGAGCTTGATTAATTTCATCCTCTAAGACACACTTTTCTGATTTTGAGATGTTTTTCTCAGTCTGTCCTAAAAACCTTCCAATAGCTTCTTATAAGTCCCCTTTGAATAAGGGGGATTATAAAAAAGATGGGAAGCAATCTTTGCTCAGTCGAAATGACAGGATGAAGGGGGAAGGCTTTAAACTAAAAGGGGGGGGGGGGAGAAGAGGGAGTTAGATTAGAAGTTAGGAGGAAAATCTTCACTCAGAGAGTGGTGAGGCACTGGAACAGGTTGTCCAGAGAGGTTGTAGATGCCCCATCCCTGGAGGTGTTCAAGACCAGAGGTTAGATGAGGCCCTGAGCATCATGATCTAGTGGGTGGCATCCCTGCCTGTGGCAGAGGGGTTGGAACTAGATGATCTTTGAGGTCCCTTCCAACCCAAGCCATTCTATGATTCCATGATCTTTAAATACCACCACCAAAACCGGGTATTCCTGGAGCAGTCTTGCTGATGCTATTATATGAAGGTAATTTCATTTTTGTGGCTGATTCCTCATCTGGCTTTACTATCATGAGTTTTTCAGAGTAACACAAGTACATCACGAGTTTTACAGAGTAACACAGAGACAAGATAAGAGTCTCCAATTCTGTGAAAGTAGACTATATTCATTGTTCACAAATGTTTGATGTGCTATTTCGTTGTGAGGGAAACAAAAGAGCTGCTTTTATTTTTTACCAATAATGTGAAGTAGTGTAGATACTTATATACTTCATGCAAAAAAAAAAAAAAGGCATGAAAACATCTTGCTACATACACTTGCTGATTTTACTGGCTACTAATGCTCCCTTGAGACATTTTCAGGGAAGTTTTAGTTAAGAAATTAATTTCAACTTGCAAAATCTACATAAGGTTCTTTGTACTGGATTGGTGCCATAAAGAAGAATGGGGACAAATTAGTAATGGGATTACTTGTGTTCCTCTTGAGTGTTTTGGAAAGTCTGCATATAATAAATGATATATTACATACAGGCAATTTTTACTAGTATGGGACATTGACGTCTAATGCAGATGAGACATGCTTCATGTAGGACAAGAACAGGAATAATTTTTTTTATGCCATGGAAACTCTGCATGATGAAAAAAGACTGTACAGCAGTCTTAATCACTTGGAGTTTACTGCAGGGCATTGGGCATGCACTAAGAAGGTCATCCTGTCCCAGTTGCTCTGCTGTCCCACCCAGGTAATAAAAAATTATGTATTTTCATCTTTTTTTTTTTTTTTTTCCTGCTTGAAAATATGGCTTTATTGTCTAGTACAAAATTGAAAATTTGAAGAGAGCAAGCAGAGATACATTTTAATCAAAGTCCTGCTACCTTTGTCCCCAGTCTTGCTAAACAAGGTTCATTTGGAATTCCAACTAAATTGCAAGAGTGATACCTGATTCCTGTTTGGTAATAATTGTCCCAAATTTAGTAATCCACATACAGTTCTTGTGAGGCTGAATGTTCCACTGCAGGCTACATTTGCTAAACATATTTTGTGTTCATTCTTTTCATATAGAAGTGATCAATATGGGAGATGAATGTCAGAGTCAGATTAGTTATCTAGTTTCTGATTTTATCCCTCTTATCTAAGTGTACACTTTCCTCATGAGATAAAAGAGAATTTATTTTGACTTGAGATTAAATGTAGAAAAACTCAAATAGACATACTGGTATAAAACATGGCTTTCCGACAGATTGGGTTGCAAACAGCAAGGAAGAAGATGTTTATTTTGCCACACAGCATGTTATGGCAACATCTAAACATTGTATGCAATAATAGACATTTTTGAGAACAACAAAATTAAAATATATAAGTAATATTACAATTTTTAGGTGATAGGCATCGTTACAGATGCTATTCTTTTGTGTTCATTAGGTTGGCTACATTGTTTGATAAAGATTCATTATTCATTAAAAAGGTAAGAAGAAGAAAAAAAATGAAACAGAAAAGATAAACGTGAGATGAAACCTTTGTAACTGGAATGTCACTGAGGATATACTCAACATTTACTTCAGACAGACATTAGTTGGTAACCTCTTCTTGTTTCCGTATTTGCTCCTCACTCACCCACCTCAAGTGGGATGCAGAGATTAAGAGCAGATGACATTGCAGGATGGTGGGAAGCAGTGAGAAGAAGCAGTCCTGAAACAGGTGCTTGACACTGAACTGTGCATTATGTGTAGTGATTTAAACTATTAATCAGTCTTTATCAGCTCTGTAACTCAGGTACAGTCTAACTTTCTGCTGGGGAGATGGAAGTTAGTGGTGGAATATTACCTTCTTCTTAGCATACTGCTGTGGCAGACAAGGAGAAGGCAGGGAGTAGAACGTTACCTCAGCCTCTCAGGTAATTCTATGCATAACATACTTGTTTCACACTGATGTGCAGAAAATTACAGGTGAGGTTGTAGTCAGTATTAGTTTACACCAGTAAGTAAAAGTTTTATCTATCTATTGGTTTTGCTTGCAGGATGTTGCATGTGACTTTTTTATCTAGTTTGCTTAAATACTTCAGTAATAAGCAATAAAAGAATTCCTTACTAAAGCACTTACCTACTCAAATGGATGCAAACAGTCTACATTTTGTATTAAGTGCCCTGGTTTTGAATAACAACTTTGATGTCTTGCAGATAAAATCTGTGATCAAATCAGTGATGCTGTACTAGATGCCCATCTCAAGCAGGACCCAAATGCCAAGGTTGCTTGTGGTAAGTTGTTTGCTCCTTTGCTTTAAGTCATCACCCAGTCACTGTTCTTTTGTTTTTGATATGTTTGCAAAGAGCATGAAGCTGTCATGTGCTAACTCATTTTACTCTCAAAAAATATGTAAAAATTAACAGTCTTCAAGAGAAGGAGAGACAAGAAGGAACAGAAGTTTTTACAGAGGCTGAAGCCTGAGCAGGTAGCAGGAGGATAGAATACTACAGAAGGACAGACAAGATTGTTAATTTTGTGTGTTGACTGAATATTCTGAGAAACAATGTATTTCATCATGGTGGATTTTTTAAAGAGTATTTGTATGTTGTTAAAAAGTACATTTTGTATATTGTTGAAAAGTACATATACTATATTTTAAAAAGTCCTCATCTTTCAGTGTAAGACCCTGTAACTGCTTGTTTTCTTGATACCTCTTTAGACAGAGTTGTACCATCAACCCTCAGCTCATTTTCCTAGTTCATTTAACTAAACCCCATCCTCAAATTCTTCCTTCTTGGACTGGAGGCGTGTTTTCAAAATAGATAATCACTGTTGAGAATTGTTTAACCTCAGAATATATCTTAGAGTGATTAAAGATTAAGTAGATTTAAAAATCACAGTTCAATACTACATTTCCCTAAATGACTCTGCATATCACTGAATCATGAAAGGAAATGGTTGTGAAAGGAGCTAGTATTGCCAAAGATACGACTAAAAAGTACTAATACTGTATATACCCAGTATATTTCTCTAAATCACCATCATCACAAATGTAGTTGTTTGTCTTAGTGGGCTGGTTATTCTGCTACTTTAATTCTGTTTCCATCTCCCTTTTCAGAGACAGTATGTAAAACAGGGATGGTATTGCTCTGTGGGGAGATCACATCTCTTGCTATTGTGGATTATCAACGAGTTGTCCGAGATGCAATTAGACACATTGGCTATGATGATTCAGCTAAAGGTTGGTGGAAAATCTTATGAAATCCTTGAAGAGCAAGCAATAGGCAACTGCAAACCAGGTCTGTCAGCACTTCCATATGGGGGCTTTAGCAAGCCTGATAAAAACTGAATATCCTGTGTGAAAGCTGCTTACATGGTGCTACGTGATACGCTTTCTGGCTTTATCCCTGTAAGTAGAAAAATAACATCATATATTAGTTAAAACTGAAAAGAAGAAGGCAGAATCCACTTTTATCCGTGAACCTGAGCCACAGAATCTACCACTAACCCAAACTTGGGAGAACATGAATCTGTTATTTGTCAAGCTGATTAATGCATTTCGGTCAGAAAGAGAGGGACAAAGAAACTTAGTTCATTTTGTTTTATCATTATGTATTTGCACTGCAGTAGCATCCAGAATTTTCAGGCAGAGAGCAGGTTCTCACTGTACAAGGTGCTCTATTAGCTCTGAACAAACTCCTAGGCTGAGCAGTCCAGGTCAGGTTTGTGTGTTGTATAAATGACAGACAAGACAAAATGACACATTCCACCATCTGATTTGCCATGCATCTCTTTATACACTATGGGTATTCCAAAGATGCTGTTAAAAATAATTACATCTTTTAAGGGTTTTTATTTAAAAACAGTTGTTTCCTGCAATCCTTCAATAGCTATCAAATTTCCAGGGAGAATGTAGTGGGAGAATATTACAGCAACATATCTGCAAGTTACCTCCATTTTGACATAGCAGCAGGGCTTTCAGAATATACTGTCAAATCTATTAGTTTGTAAATATGATTTTTACCTTAACAGCCTAATGATAAGGGCAGATGCAGTGACCCAGTAAAAAACACCTGCTATGCAGAAGTACCCAAAAGGGTAAACCAATTGCACACAGACATATTGTTTACTTCTCTATTTAGCCTACTTAAAAGAGGGTGATGAGGATTCTTCAAATGGATCATATGATCCATTGGACGTGTATGTATGTTTTATTGGATGAACTTGAGGTTGGTTAGCGGTAGTTACAGTTTTAGAAAATGCTGGATTTGGAGAGATGCAGATCACTCTTAATATACCTAGTGAAAGGTGGAAATTTTTGCCACAATCATATGCAAGTCTTTGAATTTATTTTTTAAATCTTCCTTTTGGTCTTTGAAATTAATGTGAAGTAATTTCCTACTTCCAGATTTGCTGTGAGACTCAAATCTTTTTTTTTTTTCTTTTTGTTTTTCTCTGTCTATGGCTCTCACACAAATTCCCGTAAGAGATTTAGGTACATATTCTACATGTATTACAAATAATGTAGCAGGGAGCAGATCCTTCAGTTGCTGTAAACATCAGCTCATAAGAATTTATAAAAAAAGGTTTTCAACATTGTTTATTTAGGACAGGCCCCCAGATAGACAATTTTTAAAAAAACTTGTTTTCTCCAGTTAGCATTTCCTAACCTGAGTTGGCTTGGCAATAGGGTGCCAATGCAAAAGAAAACCAACAGTAACAATCAGTAAAGGTGACTCTGTATACCCTATCACCTCCTCAAAAGAATGAAAGTGTTGTATTGACAAACATTTAACAAGAAATAGGTTGTGAATTCTGAATGTGGTATCCTTTAGAATGAAAATTGTGTTGTATGGTTACATATAATTTTCCTTAATTGTAACAGAAGAAAATAATTTGCCACTATTCTTTTTTCTAAATAGGCTTTGACTACAAGACTTGTAATGTTTTAGTGGCACTGGAACAGCAGTCACCTGATATTGCCCAGGGTGTTCATCTACACAGGGATGAAGAAGATGTTGGTGCTGGAGATCAGGTAGACATGACATCACATCTAAAACATTAAAGCTGTTTGAATGGAAAGAGCTTACCCCATCTCATTGCCCAGTTTTCTAAAACAAAACCCATCTGAAGATTTTTTTGCTTATGTTTTTCATGTTTTTGTTAAGGAAATTTAGATTCCTCAGACCATTCATCTTGCAGCCCGATTTGTTTTGTACGATGGAATAAACAAAAGATCTTACCACTTTCACAGAGCTCTTGAGATTTTACACAGCAAAAAATTAGGTGATGCTTCAACTGTCTGCAGTATTAGTACAATGAAGGCAAATATGCCAGAGTACTTTTAATTCTCCTTTATTTCCCAGAGGCAGAGATGTTTTATTATAGTAGGTGTTCCACATAATTAAGGCTGTCCAAGCTGTGTTTCTGTGAGCTAAATAACACATGTAGATAATTACTGTGTGTTCCCAAGAGAAAGATGCTAACATAAAAACTCCATAATGTGACTGATGCCTGTATGAATGAGTTTAACATTTACAATAGTTATCATTAGTAGTAATATCTAGTTTATAACAATGCTGTTGAGAACCATAAATTGAGATATCAGAGTCCAGGAGCCAAGCTAATATTGTTCAAATAACCCTTGAGGACTAAATTAAAATGTTTTTATGCTGTCATGGGGACATAATACTACATAAGATGAAAAGGCACCTGACTTTCTTTGGCACTTTCATGGTCTCCCTTCCTGTTGAATATCTACCTCTCTTTATTATTTTTATATTACAACATATGCTGGGTGAGGAGAAAGAAAATGCTACTAACTGCTTAACAGATGATAATGTGATGCAGGGAATGTGACTGCATAATAGTAGAAGCTGTGCCTAGAAGCATGCAGTATTGCAAATCTCAGGCTGGTACCTTAACTGTTGAGTAGTACTTCTTTTATGCAACATCCAAATTCCATTCCACTGAAATGTCAGATGTGAGCTGCAGTAGAAATAAGTGGCAGCATTCATACATAAAAGCTTCTACAACCTTTCCAGACCGGGAAGAACACCCTTTGTATGACAGAATAGCCCTGATATTGTTTTGCTCAAACAGATCTTTTCTTGATGCAACTTTTTTCAGAGAAACTTCTCAGTCTTTGTCCACATTTCTAGCCCAACATGGAAATTTTCAGTCCCTCAGTAAAAAATTATTTGACTGTGGTTTGTTTCTCATTACACTGTAGCATGTTGGAGCCTGATCCCAGTTTAGGCTTCTTGGACTGTAATGTAAAAAGTAGAAAGTAAACCTGAGGGTACTGTTTACTTTTTGTTTCAGATGAAATCTCATTGTCTTTAGTTGTGGTGCTTTTTAACAGTAATTGAAGTATCTCTTCTCCTCCTATAGGGTTTGATGTTTGGTTATGCAACGGATGAGACAGAGGAATGTATGCCTCTAACAATTATTCTTGCTCATAAACTGAATGCCAGGTTAGCAGAGCTGAGGCGCAACGGAGAGCTTCCTTGGCTGAGGCCTGACTCTAAGACACAGGTAAATATTGCTGTCATTCTAGTTTCTCTCTTTTACCAACAGAGTAGAAATCCTATCACGTATGGATGGTCCTGGTCATTGAAAACTATCATTTTTTACTTTTGCAAAATGTTATATGTTTTTAAAGAAAAAAATCAATGGTGTTTAGAGTATCAGAATTGCTACTGTATAAGCTACAAGTAGCAGATAAAGAACTTGCAAACTTATGATAGTCTCTTTGACTGCTGGAAAATGGTTAACCTGTATCAGAGTGCTAGCTGCATTAACCATATACAGGTGATGGAACATTTAACCCTTTACATCTAAATGCTCGGTGCTGGTTGAAAAAGTGTCGGGAAACTTGAAGGATTTTATTTGTGTTTAGGGATTTAGACTGGCCTTTTTGAAGGTTCACTAAGAATGTAAATTTCTGAGGCTTGGGAATTTAGCTAGAAATCCCAACTGAAAGGTGCATTGTGGACAGTTTCATAGAAAACCAAATTGTCAATATTGGGTCTTTTTTTCCTCACCACTGCATAAATGAAGAATAAAGAAGTAGGGTTCATCCCATGGCAACAAGGTGAGCAGTGGTCATTATAATATCAACATTGACATTCTGCTGTGTTTTTTTCTTGGAATAGCATAGCACGAGGTTTGATGTATATGTAGCTACAATTTATAGTATCTTTGGGTTGCTTTTTTTTTTCACCTTCTCCCTGCTCTATTCAGGTCACTGTTCAGTATATCCAGGAGAATGGAGCAGTCATCCCAGTGCGCGTTCATACCATTGTGATATCCGTACAACATGATGAAACCATTTCTCTGGAGAATATGCGCAAAACCCTGAAGGATCGTGTAATTCAAGCTGTTGTCCCTGCAAAATACTTGGATGAGAGAACTATTTATCATCTTCAGCCTAGTGGACGTTTTGTTATTGGAGGACCTCAGGTTTGTATCATATTATTTTGTTGTTTTTATCAGCTTGTCATTGTCGGTGGGTGTGTGCCTTAACAGAAATGCTCAGCTAGTCTGGCACATCAGTCGTAAGTTGTGAGAAGCAACCAGCTTATCACTATAATTTTGTGTGTCATTGGTATTCTAGACTATGGACAAATGGAGAGCCAAACTTGAGCTGTAACTTCTAGAAAATCAACCTGTGGCAATCATAGCTGCATGCCAAGCAGAAGGCCACACATACAAAATTCTTCAGCTGTGCACTGAATTGCACCCATTAAAAAATGCAGGGCTTTGAGGTGTGCACTAAACTGCACACATTTTAAAATACAGTATAATTACCTGTAAGTCAACCAGCAATACCTTTCCTACTCTAGTGGTGGAACTGTATTGCTTATGTTTGCATGTACAAATGCAGGCATGTTGCAGCGTATGTCTGCAGCTTTTTAAGCCTGGGATAAGTTTACTTAGTGTGGGTCAATCTGCTTGTGCGTCCGTGGCCTTACAGCCACTATCATCACCGGACTTGCACAAGTTATGATGTGTTGCAGCAATCAGAAAATTACTGTTTCTTTCCTTGTCTGTTATGTCTTGAACTTTCTGAGTACCACTAAGTTTTAATAAAGCAAGCTATGGAAGGCTGTCTTAAACTGCAGCTCCATTCATCTAAGGAAGACATGTACCTCACTTGGGGATTTTCACCTTATGTTTCCAAGCATAGTGGCCCTTTGAATTCTGGCTGTGCCATAGTCAGTCATTTTGCTGCTATCACCATTTTCCCAAAAGCAACACCTGCTGGTAGTATAAGGACATCACAACTCATTGCAGAAGTGACTTCCACACAATTTATTTGTGCTCTTCAGCCCCTTTAAACAGAAGTGTGCTTTTTTTTTTCACCTGTCCATTTGTCTTCCTCTCACTCAATTCTGCTGTCAAGTCATAAGGGCACACAAGGTGTTCCCACTGCACCTGTCTGTGCCATAGTCAGAAATTAAGGTTTGAGTCAAACAGAAGAAGCCCAGGAGGACAGGGTCTTTTAGGCAAGCTCGGCTATCTGCAATTCAGATTTTCATCTTGCTGTTTTCTTAGCAGAATGGGACAAACGGTGCCAAAGGTTTTATTCTGTGTATATGCTCAGTCTTTCTAAGAACAACTTTGGCTTTCCACTTGTGTTTGCTATGCAAACATTCCAGCAGTTGAATTCTACTGGCATGATATTCTATAGAAAAAGAATTTTAAACCTGCCCACACAGGTAGGAACTGAATGTCAAATTTGACTGTGTTTCCATTCACACCAGAACACTTAAGAATCTATTAAATAAGGAGTCAGACAATTAGTCAGGTAGTGATCAGCTAACCCAGATCGAATGAAAATATCAAACACTTATAAGGAGCAATCAAGATAGCTGCGCAGGCAGTTAGAAGGTTGTCTGTGTTCCTTATGTAATATCTTACAATTTTTGTATATAAGTATCTGTTCTGTTTCCTTCTCAATTACCTTTAGCGGCATTTACTCCATACCTGTTCTGTATCATTTGCATAAGAGTGTAAATATTTTGAAGCTGGAAATGTGTTTTTAGCATATACTTATATGACAGTCTCTGTAATGATACTGCACCAGAAGAGCTGAGTGCTAGCCTCCATGTAGTGATGTATAAGGTAGCACTGGCATACCGTAAATTAAAGAACAAGACTTAATATTCACACAACTTCAGATTTTGGCCAAAGATATGAAAGCCTCATCTATTTTTTTAACCCAACATAAAATCTATCAGTGGCTCATATATGGCATTTATTTTGTTAGCAATATTCTGTATCCGGTTTAGTTATGGTAGATTGCATTTAAACTATGGCTCCCATATTGTTCCCCTGTTTTTGAAGCAGGCAATGAATGCTGTAGCTATGTAGGTATAAAGCGTTTTGGCTGGCTACCAAACACCAGTCATGAATGGCTTATTTTATGAATCTGACTTTAAAGAACATTTATAGTCACTGTTGCAGCTCAGTGAGACGAGTTAACTCCTTCAGCTATCCCACAACAATCCGTAAGTGGAGAACTTATATATGCATTGTCTTCTGAGGGCTGCATAGTCTTGTTGGAGAGTTATAATAAAGTGGATTGTAAAGTGGCCCAATTCTTTTACTGATTCAGGGTGATGCTGGTGTTACTGGTCGAAAGATCATTGTGGATACTTACGGTGGCTGGGGAGCCCATGGAGGTGGTGCCTTTTCTGGAAAAGACTATACAAAGGTGGACCGATCAGCAGCATATGCAGCCCGCTGGGTGGCCAAGTCCCTTGTGAAAGCTGGGCTTTGTCGCCGTGTTCTGGTTCAGGTATGTTTTGTTCTGAATGTTGCTTTTCTCCAAAAGATAGTTCATTTTCAGTTTTACCTTGAACAGATGTCATACAAGACACTGTACTAGAAGCTGTCTTGCTGTTGGATTGGGGCCGAAGAAAGAAAGAAGTTGATATGCTTGGTTCAAGACCGCTGTAATGTGGCTAATAGCCCATTGGCTTCTTGAAGCTGGAATGTTTCACTTAGCTTTCATTTTATCGGCTGTTTTTCCAGACATTTCCTGAGTGCTTAACCCTCTAACACTTACTCTCATGAACATGGGATGACTAGATAATGAAGAGGAAATTTGTCCAGAGACCTCAGTATTTTCAAAGGTTTCTCTTTTTTTTTTTTTTTCCCCCTATAAATACAGATTATACAATTACAGGACATGAAGCAGAGGCCTTCAGCTTCCTCAGAAGGATCAGGAATGTGTGCTTTGGTTTCTTGCATTCTCTTGCCCACCAAAGTGCCATACTTGATAACTGCATTGTATTTTTGCTGTAGGTGTCTTATGCCATCGGAGTAGCTCAACCACTGTCCATTTCACTATTCACTTACGGAACTTCACAAAGAACAGAGAAAGAACTGCTGGACATTGTGCACAAAAACTTTGATCTTCGGCCTGGAGTCATTGTCAGGTATGGAAACACATACATACATAAATATCTTGGCGATCACATCTTAGAACTGATTCCTTGAAAAACCATTAGATGTTACAATTTAATAATTAGCCTCTTAAGCTAGCATGGAATTGTTCTATGCGCTGACTTTTTGTCAGACTTCATAGCTGAAAGTTTTTATGGATCCACCAGTGTGCCATATCTTTAAAGATGACAGTTCATACACTTTCAGCCTTTGGCCTTATATAGTCTACAGAATTGAAATGAATCATGTTTTTATTCCAAGAATTTTAACTTTGCTATGAAAAATAAGTATGTTTTGTTTTATGAAAGAAAATAAAGATACTTCTTTTCCATTAAAATTCATAATTCTTGTAGCCCTAAAGTACTTCATGTTTAAGTTTTGTTGTCAGTTTTATTATTCATATTTGAACACATTCACTGGTGTGTTTGCATCTCCAGAAAATGCCTCCTAGATTAAGGGCATGAAATGGGTATCAACATCAGGATTTTATTGATAAATACCATGATTATCAAAATGTGAAGAATTTTCTCATCTTTTTATTATTCACAGGGATTTAGACCTAAAAAAGCCCATTTACCAGAAAACTGCATGTTATGGTCACTTTGGAAGAAATGAATTCTCATGGGAAGTGCCTAAAAAACTTGTATTTTGACACTTGCTCTCTCTGTTTAAAAACACCAAGGAAGAGAAGTCCACTAATATGAGGATGCTTCCAAAAATCAAATCTGACAGCATTGTTTTCAAGAAATGGAATTTTAGATTTTAAATGGAGAGAAAAAAAAAAGATATTTTCTTGGAAATTGATTTTTTTAACCCTCAGTGTCTTTCATTATCTAATATATAAAAGACAGAGTCTCTTTTAATCAGCATAAGACAACAAAATGCTGTTTACTTTTTTATTGCTGCTCTGTTGGTTCTTTTGATAAAGGCAAAGTATGACTCAGGTACTCAAACCAATGGCTGAACCTCAAACCTTTCATGGGCAGAGGAAAGGATGACTTTCCCAACTCTGACTAAGGGTCAGCAGATCTCTTGCTTCTAATTAGACAATGGGAAATTCTGGGGTCCAATTTCCTTACTGGAGTTAGCATTGCATGCAACTGGGGGTTGCTTTGATGGGAGAAGGCTGGGTATCACATAACTGTATCTCGGCTTCTTCTGTAGAAGATGTTAACATATACATAATATTTAAATCTTCTTTACTGGGTATGTGCTGTTACTGTTGTGTTTCAATTACCTGTGTTTTTGAAACATGTTCTCCTATAAAACAATCATACAATAAAATGCTCTTTCCTACCACATATGCCTCTTTTTTTCTATGTTTTTAATGTTACAGTATAATGGTTGGCTCCTCTTAGCCTCTTTTACTCTTGTAGGATTGTAGTATTTTATTACCAAAATTGAATTTTAGTGTATTTTGGAATTGTGATATAAAGTTATTTTCACTGCATATGATAATTGTTTAGTCCTTCTGATTAATAGAAACTTGGTGAAAATGTATTAGATTTTTAACTCATACGTTTGCACTTGACAGTTTTCTCTCCCTTACTTTTTACTCCAAAATATTAGGTTATGTTTATTGCATCGCTTACTAGGTTTTATGTGATTTTGAAATAAAATAAAGTGAACAGAAATAATTGCAAAAACATTTTTAAAAAAGAGTATATTGCGAGGTTAAAATTTGGACCGCTGCCCTGTCCAGCAGTCTCTCACCAAAGAACTAGCCGCTAGATGGCTGTGTGTCCCTCTACAGCTGAGGGAGCAAGTCTGTGCAGAAGGTATGTCCCCATTTGTGCCCGTGCTCAGCTGCTCAGTCCTGGTACCAGTACACTCACTCCTGCTGGAGATGGTGATGCCTCTCCTCTTACCAGCTTTGGATAACCAGTGTATATGGTGGGTTAGTTAGGTCACTTAACCTTAGCTTTATGGTTTAAGCAGAAGCCTGTTCTTCTACACTGAAGTTCTGCCACCCCCCATTTCTCTCCAAATTCACTGTCTTTGTATAGTGATGTTGAGGTGGAGAATGCCTGACTGATTATCATTAAAGAAAAGCTGCCATTTTCTTCTTTCAGTCCGTCACAAACATAACTTTGTTGGATCAAGCCAGAAGCTTTTCCAATTTATTAATTATACTAATTTGCTATATGAACTGTGAGTTGAGCAGAACAAGTAATAGGTTTATGTGTAGCATCTGATCTCCTTGGGACTTAGAACATTAATCAGACCTGTGGACACATTTTGGCAGAAAAATATGTAAATGTACAGCTGCACCTTAAATGATTGGCAAACATTTCCCAGGGACTATTTCCCAGCTGCATATTGTTCATCATGCAAGGAAAAAGATTGTTGTGTGTGTCAGCCTCAAAAATATAAATTGTTTGGGTCCAGGTCCGATTGGTCTGCCTAGAAATACAAACTTTGGCCTTCAATGTTAAAAAGTTGTTTTGCTAATGAAATTTTACTTATCAGTAATGTATATAGGAACTTTTTACTAATTAATGAGGATGTCCCCATTCATGCTGCCACAGAACTATTTTGTGGAATTGTATTATGGTTCAACTTACAACCCTTTATCAAGACTTCCCTGAGATGAAAGGAAAGCCTATATTTGTCAGGGCAATGGAGGCCCTGCTGTCAGCTTCACTGGGCCAGGATCTCCAGGTCATAACAGGTTATACTAAAACTAGCAGAAGCAAGCAAACAAACACAAAAAGACACCTGAAAGAGTGCTGTATAAATACATGTGTTGTGTAACATGACATGAAAGCAGAACATCCCCGTCTCAAGCAAAACAAACACGTGCAGACAAAACGAGCAGTTCTACTCTGACAGTAACAAGAACAACCAGTAATGATTTTG
Source organism: Oxyura jamaicensis (assembly GCF_011077185.1). Taxonomy (NCBI): domain Eukaryota; kingdom Metazoa; phylum Chordata; class Aves; order Anseriformes; family Anatidae; genus Oxyura; species Oxyura jamaicensis. The sequence continues at coordinate 10,892,007 of NC_048898.1, forward strand.
GTGCGTTTCTTAATGTGCTTTCTCAGGATAGGTGACGTAAAGCATAAAATGTGAACCGTAAGTTCAGTGTATACTATAGGAGTCCCAAGAACAGACTCCTTGTCTGGGGGCTGGGATGTGTGGGCGGACTGCCCTGGTGGCCCCCCAAGGCCCGGCAGTGGGGTGATGGTGTGTGTGACAGGCCGCTGGGTGAAAGGCGTGACACCAGAACCTGCATTTTACAAATGGGGTCAGTCACATCTCCAGCATGTGAGCAGTGTCCAGATACTGAGTTAATCCACTAGTAAAGGATAGAAATGATCAAATGTGTGTGGCAATTTTGCTAGCTATTCAGCTTGTCCTATGACTAGATATGTGTGTGAAGTTCATGGGCCCCTTAAAAAGTACAAACTACAAATGGACATACCATGGTACTGATGATAGGATATACACAGGGAGTAGGTTCATGTTCTCAGGACTTTTTTTTTTTTTTTTTTTTTTTCCCTGCCAGAGTTGCTGCTTTGTTTGATTTGTATTTAATAACCTAGAAACTGGAAAACATAACTTGTGCTCTTTACTAAGGAGCTGAACTCTGGATGTTACAGGATAATAGTGTGCATCCCCTTGATCCAGATATGCGTAGCCATTATCTGTTGTTCTTTCTCTTGAAGACTGAGATACAGGTTTGGGCCCTTTCAGCCTACCGATGTTGTCTATATGAATGTGCACGTGTGTGTCACAGACAGAGACAAACACAGATGGATAGAGTGAGAGGGAAGGAGAACAGGAGCAAGAGCATGCAAGAAAGTACATACAGTAAATCTGTTTACAGTGAAACATTAATTAATCTGAACATTTCCCAATGGGGCTGGCAGCAGCCACAAGGAAGCCAGCCCACCTCAGTGGTAAGGAGCACCTCCCCTTGCCCTCCCCAGCCTCCTCTGGCAGACTGTCCAGCGGTTTCCCAGCAAGTTAGGCAATATCTGCGTCCCCCATCCCATCATAGTGTCCTATCACACCACTGCCTGGTGCCCGGCGTGGTGCAAACCGGCTGCCCAGCCAAATGCAGCCCTGTGCTTGGCACCACCACTTCAGCTTCTAGGCTCCACAAGCAACGGGTAGCCAGGCCCTGATCTACCACAGCGAAAATGCGGTTCGGCTCCTGCCCGCTCTGGGGAACACTGCTTTTTGTAAGTTTAGCAGAGTTTCTTACAGGTAAGAAAATACTGTTCTTAAATATGAATTGCAATTACTTAAAAAATGACTATCTTAATGAAATGAGGCATCCCACTTGGGAACCCAGGCCTGGGTAGCCACACATAGGCAATCAAATTGTAAACTGTTTAGTGTAAATCTGTATTTGCAGGGTTTATTCACATTTGAGCCCTGATTCCTTCAGATATACAAGGTAGCACTAGCACTGCAGCACAGTGGCACAATTCCCATAAACAAGTACTGGTTTTTGAGCTTTGGGGTTTGTGTGTGCCGGAGGGGATCATTAACCAACTATGTACTGTTTGTCTTTTAGATTTTTCTGGAATTGGGGTTTTTGCCAGTGCAAGTGACTGCAAAAGTGCAACCATAGATGACGTGAATAAGTGTCTTGAGGTAAGAGGCTGGCTGTACTGGCCAGACCTGGAGAGGTAGCACAGACATTCTGCTGGTGGTGGGAGCAGCAGGGCCCTGCCGGGAATGCACGCACAGTGGGACGCGAGCATGCTTGCTTTGGCACTCCTGGCTCACTTTGTACATGGTGGGAGGGGAGGGAGAATACAAGCATTTGACCTGCTCTGTCTTTGACCCCATTACTGCTAGTCAAAAGCCTTATAGATGTATTTTGCAGTTTTGCTTTGTTCTACATATACAAAGGTGCTTGCACACGAACAGCCATCTCTTTTACCTCACATGGATAAAGTTTTCTATTCCACCTTCAAATATAGCATTAAGTATTTTAAATATACGTAAAGCTAGTTAACTGAAAGCCTCTGCTTTATGACTTTTTCCCCCTACTTTCTATGGACTAGGTATACCGTAAAGGAGAGATCCAGGCAGCAACCCTAGAATATGGTAGAAATGGTATTTCTTTGCCACATATTTGTGATTGATGTCCATCGCTTTCACCACTGTCTCTTAAAGCTTCAAGACTAAGAACCACAGTTACCTATTGCTGATGAGTGCTTCAGCATCTGGTAGTGAGAATTGTACTCTCTTTTTCCTGTGTCTGAGTTCAAAGTAATTGGTATCTGTCATAGTGATGGCAGACGCTTGTGTTTTGGTTGTGGAGTTTACCACAGTTTTTAACTATCCACATATGCGCGTGGGCATATACATATGGAGAGGAAATATATAATCATATCCATGTAGAGCAACTGCTAGATAAAAATACAGAAACTTCTTTGTTTACACACATTCACAAATATCTACATTTACACACATGCACACACAGAAAGTCTGTGAGATGCCAGCATTCACAGACAAGAATGGCAAATGAACATTTTATACAGAAAGGAGACACATACAGCTGTTTACAATTACATATTTCCACACATAGAAGAAAAACATCCATACCAGTCCTGTCTTTCAAGCCCGGTATAATGGAAAAACCCTCCCCCTCTTTTCCTAAATCAATTCCCAGGCTTTTCCTCCTCAGGTTATCCTTTTTTCTTCCATATCTCCATAGAAATATTCAGAATGCTTCCCTGAAATGGTCAAAAAAGCTGGACGAGATTCCCTCAATCGCCTCACCTGGATGCTGCAAGAAAGTCTTGATCTTCTGCGACCTAGTCAAGAGAAATGTGAGGCCCCTACAGCAGCCATGTTCCTCTTTGTTGGGTGTTGAACAAAGCAGCAGTAGAGAAGCCACAAGATTATTTTTTTAACCTGCAATCAAAATGAGCTAAGTGCCCGCACTTCCTGAGGGACCCCCCCGCCCCCCAAAAAAAAGTAAAAAAAAAAAGAAATCTCAACAAGAAGCCAGCAGATAAGGTTGCTCGGCCACTTCTCTGGCAGACAGCTGGGAGGCACAGCAGTGTCTGGGCACAGCCCAGCTGAGCTGCTGAGCTGCTGAGCTGCCGAGCTGCATTGCAGCAGTGGTGGGGCCTTGGGGTGTGCCTTTTCAGTCATATTTTCCCAATAAATACTTGGATAGTTTTACCCACAACAGTACTGAATGTCGCTGCTGTGATGAATGCTACTTTGATTCACTTTTAAGGCATAACTGGGGCTGGCAGGGACTTCGATGTCACAGTGATAAGTGATGGAAAAAGTGGGTGTTGCAAAAAGAAAAAAAAAAAACAAAACAGGGCTTTAAGCAAACAAAAATGCTTATTTTGCCAAAGTCAGGTAGAGGGGAAGTTGCTACCCAGCAAAAGTCAATGATCATGTATATATTTTGCTTGGGAAGAGACTGTTATACTCATTTTCACTTGAATGTGGTTTTCTTCTTTCTTTTTTCTTAATCCATCTGAAAGTTTGCAAGCATTCACCCCGATGCCCACAGCCTCTGGCCCCTAAGAATGGTGGGCTGGTGTGTGTTACCATCGACAGTGTTGAGTACTGCAAACCCATGTGCAACAAGGTAATAGTCACGGTTCACTGCTTCTAGGTTGCTGGCTTTATTCATTAATTTACAAGTGTTTATTGTGTAATGCATTATTTTTCTTGGTACACTTTTTCTGCCTTCATAGGGAGAGGGTGTAGTGTTTGTATTGATCTTCACTGGTCGAATGTTTCTTCATTAGTTACTGTGATGTATCCTAAGACACACCTGTTTTTCCCATCCTTGTTTCCCAAGGGTTATGACTTCCAGTTCCTCAGAAGAAGCAGGCTGTATGAAACCTGTGGCAACATCACTGGGTTTTCCTGGACGACTCAGATGGTTGGGGGGCAAACATTGGCTGTTTGCGAGCGTGAGTAGTTCTCAGACATCTGGGCAGAGGGATGGAGGAGCAGCCTGTTTTGTTTTAAAAAGGGAGGCAAGAAAGACAGCCTTGGCACATATGAGACTGTGAGGGCTGATGCTGGGCCAGCAAACTGCTGCACCAGAAAGCAAGTTAGTTTTAAAACTACCACAAAGGCCTGTGCTGATGAGCATTGCTATTTCAGGTTGGCTTAGCAAATAGGACTTGCATGCCTTAAGTTTTTGGGACAGTGCACTTTTTTTAACTGAAAGCATTTATCGTCTCAACACAAAACCTACGCTGCCCAGTGGCTGTGTGACCAGCTGGATTGGCAGTGGCAGCACACAGCTGTAGTTTATCTTGCAAGTGTACTCAAAGAGCCTCAGTAAAACTGGCCAGCACCTGCAGTATTCACTGTATGTGCACACAATAAAATCCAGCAGCTGTCCCCCAGCAAGCAACACTACCATTTCATGTGGCAGCCCAAGGGTTTTAAGAATGCTCCCATTGCTTCCAGCAAGCAGTCTGTGACCATCTGAATCTGTCATTATTTCCTTAATTTAAAAATAAACGTGCATGCACATACACAAAAATATGAACCTCTCTCTCCCTTATGGTTAATGAAAAATACTTGACTGTTGACTGTGTCTTGTAGCTAGAGCAGTTGTGTTTCCCAAGGCTTAACAAAACAATCAGAGTCACTTTTATGCCAGGTTGAAGACTTCAATCTGGAAAATGGGAATGCTGAGCTTGTTTAAAGATTGGGACAAATATGCCTGGGTTTAGCTATGTAATTCAGCTGCTTCTTTTGTTGTTGGCTTTGATCTTTCCAGCCTCGGAGACGGCCATGAGTGGAGCTGATTCTGCCTATTTTCCTGCCAACAGCAGCTGCCTGCACACATTAGCCTTCTCTGAGCCTGAGCAGCTGAACATTTTCCTCAAAGAACTTGCTGAGCAAGGCATAGACATCTCCAACCACGACAAGCAGGCGGACTGTCTAATGTGTGGTTACTAGCACCGAGGATGGCAGGACCAAAACTCTTGTGCCACCAAGAAGGGGCTGTCTACGGTTGGACATGGGTATTTTGATGACAGAAGCAGAACAGTGAAATCCCTGCTAAGACCTGCAAACATACAGCTTGTATTTCATTAGAAGGTTAGCAATCATAGTCACCATTTGACTTCATCTCTTGGGTGGAGGCTACATAGGCTAAAACTAATCACATAGCTCACAGTGGGGGCATTTCAAAGAAAGAAGATCACTTTTTTAAGCCTTAAATTTGTCTAACCAGAATTATAAAAGAATTACAGTTGATTAATGGATGTGGTCATTAGTTAAACACAGTAATTGTTTTCAGAAATCACTTTCCTTGAAGGTCCGTCTTTATAAAGAAAGGGCCATACAGTGAGTTACTTTCACCATTGCCAATCAATCACTGTTGTTGCTCTGGTGACCATTAAAGCAATGCAAGTCACAACAGCTGTGCCTGTAGGGTAACTCTTTATTCACACACCTGCGTACTTGGGGGTGAAATCAGACCTTGCATACAGGTGCTCAAGGCGCTGTGGTTCACATGAGCTACAAACCCAAAGCTCGGCAGTTTGTTGGGGGACAGTTCAAATGTCTCTCGCTTTGTAGTTATGAGCTTACGGATGTCCCACAGAAGTACATACCCTTAGGTAGAGTTCAGTGCACGTCTAGCACTTCCAAAGTGCCCTGTGTGCTTGCTGTAACTAGATAAAACAGCAAAAAAAAATTGTTGCATTTCAGCCCAGCACAAAATGTGAGAAATCGGATTACCCTAAACTGATGAGCATTGATTGCCATAAACTATCTGATATTTTCATCGTATCTTCTTAGGCAGAGGTTGTGGTTTCTGCAAGCTGTGGCTTAACTTCAGAGGAGGAATACAAAAGCAGATGAGGTCTGGCTGGTAATATGGTTGGGACAGGCTGTATATACGGATAGAGCGCTAGGGCTTTGGACTGAGTGCAGGGCTAACTGGCTAAGATGCTCTGGTGTCAGCACAGTAGTGCTGGGGCAGCTCCTGGCCCTAGCCCAAGATTTCCACAGCTTCTGACTAGTCACCCTCCCCAGTATCACCCTCTTGATGAACAAAGATCCAAGTGATATTTTTTTGTCATTGATTCTTTCCACAAAATATAAAACCTCTTGTTCCTTCTATCCCCTTCCTTCTATGAGGTCTCCGTCTTTTACACTACCTCGTATACACCCTGTGCTTGTGTGTACACTGGAAACCCAAAGCCAGAGAGTAAGAAGCATAAAGAGCAGCAAACTCTGGTTGTTGGCTGCCTGGCATGTAGTGTGAGTGAAGGCCAAGACAACACAGCACTGGCAATCCAGTTTATTTGTGGAGCTGTTGCTACAGAACAGACGTGTATGTGAATTATGATGAAATCTAAACAGAAAGCTTAGTTATTGCTTGCTTGGTTTGCAGTGGAATCCAAGCTTGGGGTTTTGTTTTAATTTTCTTCTGTTGAGCAAACACTGAAGCTGTGGATCTGAAGACAGCCAGCTCATCTGTTTGTGTTTTCTTTTCTTTACCTTTTCCCTGTTCTTGTGACTTTCTCAGATACAGTGGTTACACTGTACATGATGTGTAATTGACCTTTACCTCATTAATCAGTTAAATGATTCAGATATATAACATTATTTAAGAAAAATTACACACTGCCTTTCAGGTTTAGAATCCAGTCATTACAAGCAAAGAAAAAAAAATCAGTTGCCTTTGGGTCCAGAACCAGCCAGTCATATGACTATTTATTAACATAGCAATTACACCAATGAAGGGATGACTTGGCTGCTTTGCCTGCATATGAACTATAAGGCAGTAACTTAAGTAGTCACTGTGTTGGTGAGAAAAATGCTGTAGTCTTAAAGAAAAGCAAATGTTTTTCAATCATGGGTGAGTTTGTTTATTTTTGGCAAAGAAATCATGAACAAAAATGAAGTTACAATGTCCTTGTGTCTTTCATTTCCAGCCAATTCATTATCAGCTGATACTCAAATGCAATATCTATCTGAAGCACTGAGTGCTTTCCATTATCGTTTTTCTATTGGTACTAAAAATATTTTTCTCTGAGTTATATTGAGCTATTCTAGTGACTTTCCAAACCATCTGACAAAAGAAAAGAAACACAGCATTGGATTTTATGAGGAAATCAAGCCCATTGCTCTTGTAAAGTAACAGAAACTGTTAAATCTGTGCATCAGAAATGGGCTTCACATAATGTGGAAGAAATAGGCTGGAAGGTTTTAATTTGATATTGCATGACTTTGGTATTAAGCTGAAAATTATTTTTGTTATAAACTTGCCGAGAAGCTGTTTTGTTCTATTCCCACCATCCAAGTTATTATTTATATATGAGAAAGGGCAGTTGAACCAATAAGCCTATACGACACAGTTAAAAACTAAAGTAAATTTAATCACATGATTTCCCAGAGTAAATTTGCATAATGTAATTCAGGCAAATAGTTGCTCTTTGTTTGCATTAACTTCAAGTTGCCGTCTGGCCAGGCATGTCTGAGCATTGGGCTATGCCTCCTGCTGCTGCTCCTGCCCCAGCCCCTGGATAGGGAGGGCTTTGTGTTCTGACACAGGATTTAGCAAAGAGAAGAAAATTCATATAAAAGAAAAGAAACAAGCCAAAAAAAAAAGAAAAAGTAAGTTTTCAGACCAGACAAAAGAAGCACAAGATATTTATTGCACCATTCTCTGTTTTTTAGGTTTCACAGTACAAACAAGCTACAATACCTGCTCCCCAGACTACACTGCTTGCTCTTGATATGTCCAGAACTTGTCAGTCATCTCACTCAAAGGCTTTGGCAATATTTACCATGTAACTATAGAGCGACAGGCTTTACTGGTATTAGTGAAGGGAATACAATTCTGAACTGTGCTTTCTTCTCTTTCAGTCCTGTTTTTGGTCCATTGTAATGCAAGAGAAGAAGTTAATCTAGGAACCAAGTGACCAATAATAATTACAGTGTAGACCAGAAAATGGAAGGCAAAGTGCTGAATACTGTAGTAAAGGAAAACAAATTTCTACACATCCACTTTTTACAGGAACTTAGCAGCAATGGAGTGGGAAAAGCGTCACTTTGGGATAGAGCCTAGGCAGTAACTGGTCCTGTGAAATCTCAGTTTTGAAGCAGCCTAGAAAGGGATGCATGGATGGCTCACACAGAGCCTTGCAGCGAGATCTGAGGCACATGCTTCATTCTCCAGATCACCACTGCTGCGGGGGGCAGGACCATAAGGAAGCTCATGATCAGTACTGTAGCAAAAATGACCAGCAGTATTTCCCATGGTGCCAGGATTGTTTCCACCACCATTTCCTCCATGTCAAGAGTTGGAAGCTGTAAAGCAAAAAGCACACCACATTACTTTCCTGCAAATATGACTGTATAGATGTGTTTGTTTTACCTAGCAAAGGGATAAGAAACAAACGCGTGAAGTCAGATTCACAATGTGTTAGGCGGTCAAAAAATGGCTGGGCTGGATGGCATTATAGAAATGGCAGCTCTAGCACTTTTCAATCTAGTTCTTAATTTTATTTCTCAGAGTGGAGCACTGGCTTTGTTCTTGTGTGTTTTCCCATCAGCATGTGATGGGGAAAGTTAAAGTGTGTCACCGGGGGGGGGGGTCATCTTCCACGTACGGACCACAGTTAGCAGATTAAAGACATTACCGCTTTAGAAATGAATATTGCCAGTCACTTTTTAATATTTATCTAATAAATACATTGCCCACCAAGTAGGTAAATCATCCTGATGTTAGTGAGTAGAGCTGATAAAGTATCTGAGGAGAAGGAGAGGGAGAGGAGGTGGGAGGCAAATTGTGTTTCTCTGTGTTAAAGGCTGGCTCACACCAGGATTGGTTCCAACTGGCATCAAGATGAGACACCATCAGGGAGTACTTTTCTAGAAACCTTTTCTCAGGACCCGTCCTTTGCCAGCTGTCCAGCAAAGTGTTCTCTGGGGAAGGCATGTCAAATGGCTTTCCAGCATTTTAAGGTTTTGTTTTCCTGGTTTAGTTTAGTCCAACTTTAGATAAAACCCAACTGACCAGCTGGACCACAATTTTTTTCACATTAGGTAGAGTAATATGTGAGTCAGCACAATTGACCTGCTAAACAAAATGGAGGCCCTCTTGGTCTTGGAGAGCTGGGGAGTTTCACCTCACAGAGACGTTCACCTCTGTCACTTGTTAAGCCTTGTCCTGAGGAATAAGCCCACTTTCGCTGGCTGCAGGCCCCAGAAGAGCGCTCTTTTTCTTTTCACCATTTGTTCCCTCAAGAGCCTCTGTGGAGCATCAGCCTGCCCTTCCCTTGTGTCTCAGTGGCAGTGGCTGACTTAGGTGCAAGACACCATACCGACACGCGCCCCACAAGGCCGCGCCTGACCCTAGCGCGAGCCTTTGCCAACGGCCTGTTCAAATGGTGTTGGTAAGGCCTCCCCCACCCGGAGCACCGTCACACAACATCATGCTGACGTCTACCGAAGCTAAAGCTGAGGATAAGACGATATGATGGAAGGAAGGGTGCTCTGTGAGTCATCTGCCATCAGGTATTTTATTTTATTTTATATAATTTTATATAATTTTATTTTTTTATTTTTTATTTTTTCCTTTTCCTATAAAGTAGGCTTTAGAAACTGTGTCTGCCAATGGATGCTCAGTAAAGAATTATGTGTTTTATGAATGACTGCAGATGTATTTTAATGAAACTCTAAATCTGTATAAAATTAATTTCTGTTTGAAATGCTTTTTATTGAACACATGTGAAGAGGTTTAGCAGTCAGGCCGCAGCATGTACTTGCGGAGCAGAAGCAGAGCTAATGTCTCATGACTTTAGTACCATAAAGTAGAAGTAAAAGCAGAGCAGTTAGGAAGGGGTTAGATCACATTTGTTTTGAGGCAAGGAGAAAGGACTGTTTACAGGTGTGCCCAAGTGCATCAAGGGCTGGCTGCAGGCCTCAGCACAGGCCCACACAGCTGAAGGCCATGATGCATATAAAAGGGGCGGTTGGGGGTGGCGGGGCTTTCCCAGAGCCCCTTGCCTGAGAGGAGGTTTCCTGAGGGATGGCGGTGCAGCCTGCAGCCTGGGCTTCTCTGGAGGACGTCCAAGGTTTGTCTTTGGCTATTCAAAGTGGGGATATAGGGGGTTTCGGTCATTAAATTCTGACCCTTACAAGAAGAATAAGACGTAAGCAGGACTGAAGAAATATATTTATTTGGACGAAGTAGAAAAAAATGTGTATTTGGAAACTAACAAGCTGCCAACAATTTTATACCTGGCTTAAAAGTGTTAAAATCATCCACAGTTAGGAGCATTATACTGAGGTCTGTGAGGAGAAGCATCAGATAACTAACACCAAACCCTGCAGGGTTTGTTTGTGTGATAAAATTACTTAACAAAGGCTAGCAGCCTGTTAGGCGGAGTCTAGCTGGAGCTTTGCTGGGCTGCTAGACATGCAGGACTCTGTTACTTTGAGTCGCCTTTGCTCTTTGGTGTCAACATTTTTGTACCTATACCCTCTCCATGTGAGGTACCAGCTCAATATTTTTTAAAGGAAAGAGAGAGGCTTAGCAGAAAGCCTGTTCTCCTTCCAGACTCAGCTGTCTGTGCCTGCCTTGCAGCAGTGCTGAGGCCCTTCCAGAAACTTCAGCCCTTGAAAGCTCATGTTAGGTTTTACACTTCAGATTAATGCCCTCTCCTACGAACTGGAGAACGTGATGGGTGAAGCTCCCCTAGCTCAGTGCCTGAGGTACGTGTGAGGCCTCCCCACCAGCCAAGCACATACCTGTGGCAGGACAGCTCTGGAACGCCACCCACCAGGCCTGTTCCCCTGTGACACTTTCACCTTTCTTATGGCATGATATTTTTTTCTTCTTTCCTCTGTGGGTGTGTGAAAATAAGTGTGCGTGAGGCTGCTGTGGGAGAAGGGCTGCTTGGGGAGCTGCCCTGTACTGCTTTGTTGCTGACACACGGCTGCATGGGTAGTATCAGAGGTGGGCCTTCTGTCCTCTGTCCAGTTGCCCTTGTCCATTGATGAATTTTTTAAATACCTTAATTTCTGACCTCGTGGTCTCTCTTTTTCTCCCTCAGGCATTTTCTGTCAATGTCTTGCTGCTTCTGTTTCTGTCTCTAGGCTTCATTTTGATTCCTGCTGTTTATTTCACTCTTCCTAATTCCCCTTTTTCAGTTCTTCTGTTTAGACAGGCTATTATTCAGTTGTTTGCATAGGAAACCCTGTCCCCATTTTCTGTAATGCTGATCCCTCATCAGCAGAGGGCTAAGGGAGAACATCCAGTTAGAGTACCCAATGGGCCTCACACAGCAGGCTTGAGGTGATAAGAGCAGAGAGACCACCCCTTTCCTTAGATGCTGGCTGTTTGAGGAGGTCAGACCAGTTAAATTGGCAAAAAAGCAACTTTCAGTAATCTTCAATTGGATTATATCACAGTGTGTGGGAAAGAGATGGCATCCTGGATGCTGAGAATGAAGGCAGGCTCTGCTCTCTTCCTCTACTGAAAAAATAAGATGAGGTATACTTCAGCACATGGGCAGTAGAAGCACTAGAGGAAGGCATCCTCTGCTTAGTCCCTTGGTGAAGACGACCTCGTTATGCTTGGATAAGTTGCTTGGATATGGTTGCTGTGTTGCAGTCGTGCCCCTGGCAATAATGCAAAGGTCAGACAAAACTCTATGCAAGTCTGTGGGAGAAAACACTCACTGGGAGGAGTCAGTTTTAGTTGGCCCTTCTGAGGAACGGAAATGCTCTGCAGGCAGAGAACAGTGATGAGGATGATATTGCAGAGGCAATTGCACGTGCACCCCTTTGGTCTTTTGGGGACTGAGTATGTCTGGAACTGTTCCTGACCCTCACTAATGATGGGTGGGACATGCCATACACCAGTATTACTCTTTTACATATCTTTCAGTAAGATGCCTTATAAATAAGTTAATTTTATGACTGGAACATGTCCCACATGCAAATAGTCTGAAAAATAAGTCTGTTAAACTGCATTGCTGAGCAATTAGCAGGCACTGAGGCTGGAGGCCATGACCTTCCTAAATGTTGCCTATAAGTGTCAGCTGGCCTGTTTCATTCAGTGCAGCTGCATAAGGTCTGGAGATGCTGCTGAGATAATGAGGTGTTGGTCACATTGTCAGTACTTGATGCATACAAGCTGTGTGGTTAAGTCTTCCCAAACAGCCAGTAACCCTACTAACTTTCTAAGCCTCTTAGGTTTGATTATAGGAGGGTATGAATGAAGAAAAATCAAAATAATGGTCAACCAAGACATTGCTCTAGAAATATAAAAGCACTGCTCAGTTTCTTTCAGAATAAATACACAGTCACTGGAGCTCTGCAAGCTCTTTATCAACTAAAATCCTCATCAATAAATATCAAATCTGGTGTCTAAACCACAAAATATTTTGCAGTGAAGGATGCTCTAGATTATCCCCTAAATTTAACAACTCTCTAGAAGAGTAAAGGCCTCTGTGAGGGCTGGAAATAAATGCAATAAATGGAATGTAATAAACGACTACTTTGGAGAAGCATACAATAATGAGGACACTTGAGAAGGAAAAATAATATAAAAAGTGGGGGTTTCTGGTTGCACCCTCCATTGCCAACATTTCACTTAAGATTTGTCTGAAGCTATGTACGCTAAAGATTTTTCTTCTGAGCTACAAATTATGGAAGACTTCTCTGGACACTAAAGAAGGGGTTTTCTTAGCACAGTTGACAGACTTCTTAGAAAAGTCATGATTCTTACACCCTCCACAGAAAACAGAATTATAACCTTGTGACACAAGTCTGGAAATGAAGCTGGTACGCTTCATTGACTGTTTAATGCAATCTAAAGTAGGTCTTGTAAAACATGTCTTAAATAGCGGATTGCTTTGCTGCTGCCCTTATCTTAACACAGATCTGATTATGAATGGTAATGTCTTTAAGATGATGGCACACAACTCTTGCAGAGGACTACAGAAGCAGGAAACAAAGACTTGCATTATGGTACATTTAGGTGATGCATTTGCCTACCAGTCTACAGCCTGTTACAACAAAAAAGCCAAAAACTATTTTGTCTGCTTGATTTGAAGCTTTTACTTAAGATTCTTGGGGGGGTTGGGAGGGGAGGAGATCCATGTAACCTGTGTAATCTATTCTTTGACAAAGGCTGCTCTCTTCCAGTGAGGTGGATGGGCAGGGGGCTGCTGAGACAGCTGTCTGGTGGCTTCTGCCCTGCAACTAATCTGCAGTCTTTCCCCACTAGCTGAAACTATTTAAGAGCTCTTGTCCTGGCTGCTGCAGGCATTGCTATATTGAGTGTTATCTTTGATTTCAGCTGCAATGAACCTGTGTTTAAAAACAGCTGTTTTTCCTCTGCTCATCTTGCATTTTTCTCCAAGTTACTCATGAATATTTTTCCTAGTCTTAGTTCTCAAAAAAAATGAAAAACCTGATGAAAATCCAAATGTACTTATCTGCCTATCACAAGTGGAGTGGTATGGGGAGTTACTCTTCCTTAGTGTGACAAGGCCAAATAGTGAAGGTTTCTACACTGTTATACAAAAAAAGGCTGATTTGCTAACTACAGAACTAGTGTTAAAGCTTTCACATAGCCTTCATAAGCTCATGGGGTCACTGTAACATGAGAAGGTTCCCGAGTGAGATGCTTGCGGGAGGTGGTGGCCTCCCAGTCTGTTACTTGCTCTCAGTTGTGGGTCCTCTGAAGATGCTTTGCATGGGGCGGAAAGATGATCTGGTGTCTGAATTGGCATCAAAAATACCTATTTATATAACTCATCCTCCTCCAAACTTCAGAATACTTGACTATCTTGTAATATTTTTTCCTCTCTACTTGGAAAGGTCACAAATCTAGTACTGCTGACCAACCTCTAGGTACAGAGAAAGCAAGTTTTAAACTCTTTGGGAGCCTTGTAAAGTTGTAAGTGTAGCCACCAAAAGGCAGAATGAATGGAAGTCTACAGGGTCTGTTTCATATCAGCAAATTGAGTTATATTCTCTTGTTTCTATCAGGGTATTCTCTTCAGTAACTACAGCTTTCAGTGTTGACCAAAAAGCATCTGAGTAAAAGACAGTTGGAGATGAAGAAGAATGTGGACAAAGCCTATTTGCCTTTCCTCATCTTCAATTCTAACAGAAAAGCTGCAGTTTCTCATCTTCCCTAACACAGTATTTCAGGTTTAAGCACATATTTACAGGGTTTTAGAAAGAACTAATTCTCTGTAAATCCTGTGACTCTTGCATGATTGCTGGAGGTAAATAACCTCAGGCAGGGGGGAACCTCAGTGCTTGCAACAACAGAAATTCCTGGCTGGTGAGCTACTCAGTGCTCCTTTTACAGAGTAAAAACCTTGTTGCTAAATATTTGTAAAGCAAGCATAAACATACCTCATGCTGACACTTGCTTAGAGGCTTATGTGACTGAGTATTTATGGAAGCATATCAAGGAAATTAAACCCTTGACTAATGTCCAAACAGGTGAATTCAGTGTTTAATTTTGTGCTGGGTGGCCTGCTCTAAGATTCCTGTTTCTAATGTTACTGGAAACTCTTGGCAGCAGCACTGGGGTTCTACCCCAATGTCACTTGTGAAGACCTGGCTGCATCAAAGAATGTGGCCTTCAGAAAGACCTATCAGCCAGAAGGTTTCTATAAAGACTCTAGGCCACTACTGCACTGTTCACTAATACCTGAGGATCAGTCATTTCCTTTTCCTTCCCCATCCCAACGGACATAGTCCTGTGGTGTATAAGCTTGGATTTTCATTGTTATGGAAACAGACTAAAACTAGAGCAGACATTTAAAAAAAAAAAAAAAAAAACTTTATAGAAAGTGTAGTTGTATGACAGCTTTTGGGAATACCTTGGTCACACTCCACTTTGTGTAAGCAAACAGGGCAAGCCCTACTTCTGCAGTGCTTGATTCCTAGTCTGCCTTCCTGGCAGAGATAAATACCATCAAACTGAACAAAAAACAGGACTGACAGTACTAAGCAAAAAGATAGATGAAATGTTAAAGACCAAATATTAGTTATTTCCTTACACCTACGTTTTTGCTATTTTAGCATGTTGGCAGTCCTGCTAAAATACACCAACTCAGAATATCAGATAAAACCAGATATGTGGTATTGTTTCTGGTTTCACGTGAACAGGGCCTGCAGCTCTTTGTGGGAGGGGTTTTACAACCTAGATGTGAGAGCTAACTAGCTAGGTGCATGAATTAACTGTTGCTTTAGCACATCTGGAACTGCAGAAGGCTTCCTGTTTTGCAGATGTGAACACCTCTTCTAAGCGAGTACTTGTTTTAATGGAAGAACAAGTCAAAAGTGCTAAACCAACAACAATAAACTTGTTCTGCTTGCTGTTCTTCTCATTCACTGATCAAAACTTTAGACTTCAAGTGGAGCAAATGAGTATTACCGTGTGCTGATTCTTGAACATAGCTGCCAGCTTCCTATCAACATTTAAAGATTAGACATGTCTACAAAATTTTTTGGAGAGGTCATTGCTGCTGCAGTGTCCCTAGTCTGCCTTGTAACAGTGTGTGACTGCAGAAAGGTGAATCCCTATGCCACTTTTCTGACCTGAAGACAGAGGTAACAAAGAGTAGGAATATGAAAAGTTCTGAAACCTGGGGTTCTTGCAGACTGATAAACTAGAAATGAGGGTGATGGTCAAGAAAACTATCGCTGCAAAAGTGTCACTTAAAGCTCCTGTAAAATCCAGAAATCAAATCCATCAGTTTAGCGGCTTAGAGAAAAGGCCGTATTTCAACCTGTATAAAACCTCAAAGATCAAACTGCACTCATCCCTAAAGGTCCTACGCTTTCAAACCAAGCATGTTCTGAAAATGTACTGAATCATAAAATTAAAAGAAGTCTCTCTGAATTGGCTTGTATTACAGATTTGCCTCTACAAGTAACAACTGAAGTGCTAATTACAACAAATACTTAGGTGTTCATTTTTAAAAGGATTTCAACCTTTCTACAGCATGCTGTAATTTAGTCTGATTAAAGTAAAAGCAATCTAGCATTGTGAGTACAGTCACTAAATACAAATTTAGTTGAAAAAAAATCTTAAAATGAGATTTGGCTACCAAAATCTAATCTAATTTATAAAATCTTAGACATGATGAAGACAGAGCTTATTTAATAACACAAAAGCAGCTCAGAACACTGGGATTTGGCTGATGGTGCCTTTAGTTGTGGTACCTTTCACCTTATTTTTCAAGAAAGCAGGAAACTAAAATGAAAGTTAAAATGAAACAGAAGACTCTGTCTTTTAAAATATGCATGAATTGCTTTGGACGTGCAAATTCTATTTTTTTTCCCCGTATTTCACCCAGCAAGGTGTCTTTGTTATTTTAGTTCCTGGCATGTTTGTTATTTTTTTCACTCTTAAAAGTACTGCGGAGGGCTATATACACCTGTATACCAAACAGACATTGCCTATCCTCAAATGTTTTAATGCTTTTGGAGGGACTCATAGAAGCTGAAGGTCTGCTAACTTTAAAAGGAAAATAAAGCATTGCCTTATGCAGTGCACTTTCTGACATAATCAACTATTTAGCAAACTGACTCTTCTGATATTACTGAGCTTAACATTAAATACATGAACAGAAACTTTACATTTTGACTATGTGAAATAAATTCTAACTTTTCCTGAGGTGTGGTGCAGATGAAGGAACAAATTTGAGTGATCCTGTAGGAATTTAGCTCTTTTCCATCCACCCTTACCTTGTTAGTGTCCCCAAGGTGTGTTGCAAGTCTCACTGATGAAATTGAGTAGCTTTGTCCAGGCATCCATCCTCTGTCCGGCAGCCTGAGCGTGCGCTGGAGCTGTGCTGAACCTGCTGGGGATTGTGAGGGCAGCGGGCCCCTGAGCTGAGGTGCGCAGCGGTGCACAGGTACTTGTTTGTACAGTTGTGCCTGCACCACCTCCCACTTGCTGGTTCTTAAAGTGGCACAATCCTTTTCAAAGCGAGGGTAGCAGTTCTGCCTTGACCATGGTTTGCTCGGGATCAGTAAAACAACGCTCTGCTTATTCACATGTGCTTGAGCTGCTGCTTTAGGAGACAGGCACTTGGAGGTGATCAGTGATGGCTATTTTTTTTGTGCAGAAAAGTAAGTCTTTCTCTGTAAAAATCATATTTACTCAAAGTCAATATTCAGATAATAACCAGTCAGAAGCTGAGTTACTAACTGAGAGCACAGGTGGCCTTCAGAGTATGAAGGCTGACACCCACCCCTAAGGCTGTTGCAGGTTCAGGGGGTTCAGCCACCCAACTCCCAACAATGTAGTTTGCTTCAACATTTGCTACTTGTGAGCTTAACTTTAAGTATTTGAAAAATCATGGCTGTGTTATCTATTACAGGGAGTAAAAAGCACATGGAAACCCTTTCAGGGGCTTTGCTATGCAGTTCAGGCTCTATGCCAAGTTCAGGCTCTACGCCACACTGGTGTGGAGGTGGTATTGCAGAGCCCCTAAGAACCGACCCTCATACCTGTACTCAGTGCCCCAGCGTCATGACCATCACCTTTGGAAGTGGTGCTCTCCATGGGCTGAGATATTTGAACCGCATCAGTTTGGCTTGTCAGCACACTGGGTGGTGTTGATGTACACCCACAAGCGCTGGTACTTTCACATAAGGCACAGCTGGTGTTCAAGGTTAGAATCTCGCAGGTTAGGTTTTTAAAATATTTTCATAAAGGTTTCAGACAATAATATTGAAGTAATCATTAATGATTGCTCTAGCCTTGGGCATTTCTGTCTTTCTACAAATCAAAGGATTCTGTGCTGCCCTCTCAGTCAGATTTTGGAAAAGGATGAAATAAGTGTCCAAATGCTGTACTGATTGGCTTTTCAGGTTGGGACCACTGGTTCCAGACCTGTCTGCTGTTGGCAGGGTTGCTGGAGGGACTGAATTGAGGCAGGGGTGAAAAGTATTTGCTTTGGTTGAGGTTTTACATCCTCATCTGGTACCACAAGTAGAGTGACTGGACAGGGTTGGCATCTTTAGCTGCAGGTAACACTTAAGTGCCTTACCCTCTCCCTGGGAAGTCCATGGGGGAAAATACCCAAATATCGGGCAAACGCTTCTGCCATGGCACATGTTCACTAGATACCCATTTTCTTTTATGTACTTGCAATTTGTTCTGATTTTGAAATGATTCTGTAACCCCTGTAGATAAGCAAGGCGATATTCTGATACTGAAGCTTAAGTTTCCAAGATAGGAGACATAAAATAAGAACTTACCATGTCTTTAAAAGTTGGTGGGGGTCAAACTTCATTCTCAGGCTGATGTTAATCGTTGTAAGCTTCCTAAGCCGTATTGAAATACGATGAGTGGAAAACTACTGCACGAGGTGATGCCTGTGCTCCTGTTTCCTTGTGCTTGTGGCAGAGGTAGTTTCACAACAGGAGTCACGCAAGGCTGAAGGCTGTGGGCGGGTGAGCTGGTGGGTGCAGACATGTACCGGTAAACTGTAAAACATTTCTGAGTAAGAATGTAATTTGAAAGTGAAACAGTGCCTGCGAACTCTTGATTCCCCATTTTACCTCGGCATACCTGTTTCAAACTGGGTTAGCATAGCAACATAATAGTCTACCTAGACCTAATATGAAAGGATCCAATGTTTTACATTGTGACTGTGATGCCCAGAAACAGTGCTCTAGTTAACAGCTTGTGGATCTTACCAAATGCTAAAGAGATGTATTGGATAAATGGAGGACGTTGCTCTAAAAACATTTCTTTTTATAGGTTTGGATAACTACCATTCCAGGAACAGGGAAGAAGTCCTATTTCATATGCATTGTTGCGATGAAGAATCTGAATATTACCAGAGTGAATAATTAGGTACCTTGTGGAGGCAAACCACCTGCAGACACCAAATTGTTCAAGCAGAAAGGTGTCTTGGTCTGACATTGGTCCTGTAGAGTTAATCATCTGAAGTAAATACCTGTAAGACAAATTGCTTGGTTTGCAGAGAATGACAGTAAGAGTGATTTGCAGGCCATGACAACAAGCAAAGAGCTGAACAGAGGCCAGGAAGATTGGTATCTTTCCATAGAGCAGGTGGTGAGAATGTGTACCCAAATATTCCAGTAATTGAATTTAAGCCAGCTCAGCAATGCCATTCACAGCCAGTTGCTGCTCTGGAATTGCAGGGATGTGCATGGCTATGGGGCTGCAAAGCAGACCCCTCTCTGGCCCCAGCATTTGCACCAGCTGTGGGCTCGCCTTCCTCCCCCCACTTACCTTTATGTGTTGATGGTTTGGCCTCCCCATCACCCAGGGGGAATGAGGATCTGGTCTGGCTCTAGGCCTGCATGGTTGGCTCCCTCTGACCAAGCTGGGACTAAGAAAGCTCATGCGAGTGGGTGCAGCTGATAGCGAGGTGCTTGGCCTGGTGTGTATGGAGGCATGCCTAAATGGTCAGCCAGCCTTCGCCCTGTGTATCTGCGGAGCTTTTGCAGAGCCTATGGTGTCGAAGCTATGCTGGAGTCAACTGCCCAAGAGGAAGGAAAAAAAAATGAGTGCATCTTTTGTACTGCCCAGCTCTACCTTTGATCTTGGGAATACCCAGCTTTGGTAGGTGATTGGACCCCAGCAGCAAACCTATTAAAAAAAGCTTTGTTTTAAATAATCATTTAGCTTGAACTGGAGGGGACAAGCTTTGAGTGACTTCTACAGTGAGCACAGAATACAAGTGGCGTCCAAAACCCATGTCCACCAGACAACCCCAGGGAAATCCTCAAGATTTGTACAGCTCTGAAAATGCCAGGGGTGCCTAGAAATCAACAGTGGATATATAAATCTATCTACCTTTTGGCTGAAATAAATTGACCTTCCAATGGCTCTACTGATCTCACCAAACTCCACGGGCACTGTATCATCTTGGCTCCTGTGCATTTTCTTCCACACCATGTCCCACATGGCATGAGACCATGCGTTGGTTGTCTTGTCCTGCTAACACTTTGTGTCAAGAAAGGCATTAGGAGTTGCTAGAGGTGCTCAAGCCAGGTGGCTTCTGGCCACTGCTCTTCAGGTATATGAGGACTAAAGAAAGATCTACTGGTTCTAAAGCTTTCCCTGAGAAATGTGATGGGTGAGACTTCTTTGTGCTCACAGCCCTGTGCCACGCTAGCAGCACTGCTTATTTCTTCTTTCAAGGAATCTGTTGCAGGTGAAGAAGGCTGGAGGAAAGCAGGCTGAGCAATAGCTGTGGTAACAGCAGCCTCCGTGAGGGTAGGTTTGGCCAGGGAAATCTGGGAACTAAGGGAATCAAAATACAACTTTAAGGCTCATGGTTACAGGGGGATTGGAAGCTTTTGTAGCTGGAAGTCACTTTAGGCATGTGCTCAAGAAATCAATTTTTTTCTCTTGTAAAAAGTCACCAGTTGAAGAGAGTATAGGAACCCACAGGCAGCCTTACTGAGAGAGTCAGTGGCATTGGACCATCAGTAAGAGAGCAGACAAAATGTTCACTGCTCTCATTATAAGGAGTCTCTTTACAGATGGTATTAGTTCAAAAGCCAGATCAGGCTGGGAAAGTAACTTTTATTTTTTCATGCTGTTATCTTAGTTCACTAGCTACAAATGAAGAAGCAAGGGATGGGAAAGAGTTCCAGGAATTCCAGAATTCCTGCTGCCAGACAGCAGCAGGAGGAAGCACTAGAACTGGCAGACAATAAGGCGATTCTGGTTGCACTTTTTGTTATTCCAAGTGCCATCAGTGTACATCTCCACGCACTCCTCTTCCCCTTTGCCAGAAGGCTCATTTGGATGCCAGTTGGTATAGCTTAGTTCAGTACCATCCAGGAACTGGAATTTGCCTGGAATTAGAGATTCCTTTATCCCTAGGTAGGCATACTTATTGAAGTGTTTCACAAAGTACAGAATGGCATCATTCTCGCCTGCGTTCCTTGGAGTGGCAATAGAACCCCCAGCCTCTGCACATTTTTTCACTGTAGCGTGGAAATCAGCTGTTTTCCCATCGGTAGCAAATATTTTTCCTTCAGATGCTGTTATTATCCCTTCCAAGTGGAGGACTGCAAGAACAGGTGGAAGTTGTTAATCTTTTGTGTGTTGCTTTGTAGTTATTTTGCTGCCAATTGTAATTCCCACTGCCTATTTTCCTCCATAACTTTAAGTTAAACCCCTAAATAATTAAAGGAGAGGAAAGCTTAAAATCAAAGATTAAAAATAGAGAAAAGAGACAACCCCCCAAAAGCCGTATCTTTACATTTAGATAAAGTACGCTATTATTCCCTCTGAGTCTAGCTCTGTACTGCACAAGCCCTCTGTGATGGCTTGCAGACTATAGAGATAGTTGTCCTTGAGCAAGTAGGATCTTAGATATGATCTGGTTGTGGGTGTTCTCAGTTTCTATAGTATTCGGTTTCTATTAGGGACATGACAGATGCCCACAGAGCACTTTTGCGTAGGCAGAGATTTTAGTCCAAGTTGGATTTGTTTGCAGCCATACTTAGGGCTGTTAGCGAGGCATCTCCCCCTAGTTACAGAAAACTAATGCCCCCTGCCCCCAGTTTCAGTTATCACTTTATTTGCCAGCAAACAAAACATAAATGTAATGAAAACTCTGAAAATTCTGCCTTTTCCTGATAAGCCATTTTGTTGCTCATCTTGTTTATGCCCCGAATCAAACTACAGCAGAAAATAAAGGTAGATAAATTACCTCTTTCAAGTTTGGAAATCCGATCTTCTAACTGAAGGATAACATCTCCCATTTCTTTGCCAGGAAGTGATTTGAAGCCTAAAAACAAAATCAGAGATTATGCACTTCAGTTTGCAGTTTAAATCTTGGCTTTTAAGATAAAGCAGAGGTAATTGTGTGAAATTAATATCAATTCTTGCAATTTGACCTGTTAGATCATTGTTGTGTTTAAAACGAGGGATTAGTTTAATATTTTTGAGTATAAGGAACAAATTCATGGCAACTACTTGCAGAGCAGAGATGCATATGGAAAATGTGAATTAATGGGCTGGGTTAGTCTTTAATCTACAAATGTTTGAGATTGTCCAGGCGAAAGACTGGCAATTGCCCAGTAGGTTTGTTTGATTTTTTTTAGTGGTATTTTGGGACTGTTGACAGAATTCTTCAGGCTCTTCAAGCACTTATTCACAGTTCCAACCTTACACCTGGCAACAAGTTTTTTGTGCCCTGTGTTGTGGAAAATGATAACCTTTTCTTCATGTGAACTGAGCCACTGAGACCATTAAGTAGGAGAGTTTTAAACATCTTGATTCATACAGGAAATTAATAAAGATCTGATTATTTTTCATCAAGTAGAACCCACATCAATTCACATAACATAGCACTGGGTTTATGAAGCATAAAGATGGAACACAACAGTATATGTAAATATGAAAGGAGCTGGTAACTGCAGGTACCTGACATAAAGCCTTCAGCTATCCCATTTCAGGTAAGATCCTGAAACTGGGCACTGGAAACTTGTGTGCTGGGTTACCTCGAGCACAGTAGGGGAGCAGGAAAAGAGCCACTGCTAGGATTCTGTGGAACATCTGTTGTGACAGCATTATTCAAAGCCAAATTTAAAAGTCGGGTTTACTTTCCTGTGTAGAGTCCTGTTAAAAAAAAAAAAAAGTATTTCAGAGCTTTGTCTGGATTTGAAGTTTTTTCTAAGATACCCTTGGTGAAATGAATGTGATTGATAGTTATAAAGCTATGTTACTTATGAGGTATAGAACAAAAACAACAAAAAACTTGTCCCTCAACCGATTTTTTTTTTATACAGAAGATACCATCATATGTCATTTTTCCCATTGGAACAAGCTACAGTTTCAGTGTGGATTTTACAGAAGACCAACAGACATCTGCTTTAGTAAGAAAAAAACAAAAACAAAAAACAAACAGGTTAAGGCAAACTGGGACACTCTTATCAATTTAAGAAGGAAACAATTTTTAATAGTCACCTGTTAAAGTTTCTTCACCTCAGGAGATATCCTCTGTCACAGTATGCTAAAGTTTAAAGAAAAATGTTGAGACACAGATATCTAAAATGGAGAGGTTTGTGAACAGTTTGAAAGAATTAAACATATTTTAAAGAGAAACATCTTTAAGGATGTTCAACTTACCTGACAGCTCCTATAAGAAATAGGAGAGGCACATTAAATAGCCTAATTTATAGGCTGTGTAACTTGAGATTCATCTTATCTATGGGAAATACCAGGAGTGTATAATGTGATATGAATTTGCACATGAATAGAAATTTCATGACCTTTAATTTGAATGATAGGGGTTTTTCTTCAAGAGGTGAACTCTTGAAATGTGAGTACAAAATTTGAGAGTACTTTCTTGACTTGTGGAAACACTTCCGCATGTTTAAAAAAAAAAAAAAAAAAGTACAACAAGCAATGTCTCAATACTTATTTGAAATACTTGATATTTCCACAGAATTGCTGTGTAAATGTTAAATTGTAAATGTCAGTTAAGATAAGCCAAAATAAGGAGTTTACCTGAAGCATTATATTCATCAGAAACACCCCTACAATGCTGTCATTTTTCATTATCACGATAAGTCCTCTGTAATTATTGAAGACTTGTAACTAAATAGAATCAAAGAGTAGCAACAAAGCCAGAAGACAATAGTACATCACAGATGTAAATAACCTACAGATTACTCTAGGGGAAGTTTATGTATTACAAATAACAATTCTACTGTACAATATAAGTATGTCATAGTTTTATCCAACAGCAAAATGACCTTTGAGTGAGGAAAAAGCTGCTCTGTATCAGTCCTGTAATTATAGAGGCCTCAAGGCATGGAGCATCACTGAAATGGAAAACACTGCCATGCATTTTGAAGTTAGTCTCAGCTGAGAGTAGTTTCAATCTAAATGGGACTTAGGAGAATGGAGTTTCAGGCTGTGTTCCAGTTCAAATAAGTAGGTGGGATCACAGCATCCTTGTGTCAGGACAGCATCCTGATGTTGCACGAAGGCTAACAGCTAAGTCGGCTGAGGAGTAGGTGCTTTGAGGTTAGACAAGGAACGTGAGTGATATCCACACTGGCCTAAGATGCTACTGCATTGAAGCAAGCCTAGATCACCTCTGTAGGCATCCTGTACCCTGCACCCTCACAGGGTGTAACCTCAGCAGCTAAGGTAGGGTCCTTTGCTATTGGTGTCATACCCACAGAAGCCTGATTAATTCCCTGCGTTGTTTATCGAGTGCCCTGGAAAAGGCACCAGTCCTGTGAAAAATAAATAAGCAGTACCAGTTGTATGTGGGCCAATTTAAATTTACATACAGAACCTTTGCTTAAATTTTTATGCTAAAATTTGAAGTTGCTAACTTTTGAGTGTTTGACTTGGTCCTCTTAACATTCTTTTGGCTGAGGTTTTCTAATTATTTCATGAAACAGACAGATTGTGAGACAATTATGTGGGGTCCAGATAAGCCCTAGTAAAAGACACTGGCAGAACCTCGGTGTTTGCATCCATGGCGGGAATGACTTCAGCACTTCAGCTGCATCTGGCAGAAACTGTGGGTTGGGCAGGAGGCTTGGCCTCTGTTACTGAGTTTCATGTGCTGACTGATGGCCTGGGAAACCAAAGTCTTTGTACACTTCCTTCCAAGAAGAACTGATGTGGATTTGATAAATTGTAAACTTTTCTCCTCTCAATTTTCATCAGCATATTGATAAGATGGAGCAAGCTAAATTACTTTAAAATATTTACATTTCTACTGCACTTGTTAATGCTTAATAGAATGTGATATTCTTTATAATTACTGTAGCTTGTAAACTATTATTTATAAGCTATTTTTTTTATCACAGAAACTCAGCCAGGTTCAAGGTTATGGGCCTCACCGAGGACAAATAATTTTTGAATATTGAGAACTTTTCTTCAGTTTTTCTGCATCTATTGTTGAAAGGCTTTATAATTCCAGTGCTAGCAAAGCAAATTAAGGGGAATGACAGCTTAGTGTTATAAAATGTAGGTAGGTAAATAAAAAAACATGCTGAGGACAGAAGTCTGTCAACACATCTTTCTTAGCTGTTTCAAGAAATACAGACACTGGAGATGATTTTTAGGTTATGAAAGTGGATACGTGTTCCTTCCATGAGCCTGTTTGTTAGCATTTCTTCTATATATTTAACCTCCTGAAAGGTGTGTGTGTATATATATATTTCCTTCATGGTGCTAGTTATACCATAGATAACTTTAAATTATCTCCACTTGTATTTAAATGATTCCAACCCTGTTTATACATATATATACTTTGTTTACCCTGCCTTTGTGCTGTTCTGCTGCTGTTTCCATCCTATCTCACTACCACCTGGTCTTGTACTTTCTGCATGTCCTTTTCTGTGTGTCCTTGTCAGACTGCCCCCTTATGCCCGGGACTAACAGGAAGAGCGCGGTGCGTGTGGGACCTAGCATCTCCTCTCCCAGTGCTGGGGTCTGGCAGCGTTTCTCAGAGGAGAACTGAGGCTATTCTTGCTGAACTTTAAAACCATGGAGCAAAGAATTCAGCAACATATGAACACCTGAGAGGACAACCTTCAGCCTGGCGTTTTGTTGAAGTTACAAGCAGCATTTTAGAGCAGAAAGTCTTAATTTTACCTGTAGACAGCATGATCAGTGCTTGTAAATGTGACCACCATCTTGCTCTGCTGACCCAAGTCACGTGTGGAGGATCCAAGGGGAGGTCATTGGTTGTCTCCACTATGTCACTTTGGGTAGCTCAGCTGAGAAACAGGGAGTAGTTCTGTGTTTATAACAGATAGAAAGCAAAACAATATCTGTTTACTGGTTCTTACTAGCAAAATAGCTTTCTAATGAGAGCGAGAAAAGACCTCAAGATTATGAACTAGTTGAAACTATTTTCCCATATATTCTGCAGATGTCCACCATTATCTGCAAAAGAATGTTCA
This sequence comes from Oxyura jamaicensis, assembly GCF_011077185.1. Lineage (NCBI taxonomy): Eukaryota > Metazoa > Chordata > Aves > Anseriformes > Anatidae > Oxyura > Oxyura jamaicensis. Next base: position 10,917,873 of record NC_048898.1, read on the forward strand.
GTTATTCACTACTGTCCTTATGACTGTAACTGCAAACACTGAAACCTCAAGGGTTAAGGTGCTCTTGGTTCCTGAGCCACAAGGGAAGATGTAGATGAAGGTTTCATTCCAGATTTCACCTGGCATCACGCCAGGCTTATCACCCTTGAGCCAAATTCCACCAAACCCTGATTTCCTAACAAGTACTTCAACTCAAATCCAAGTCCCCTTATCAGTTTTGAAAGGTGCTACTCTAATTTCCAAGCATCCTGTATTGACCATGCTTTAAACCCAGGTCTGTTTGTGTAACTGTAAGTTAATGCAATTTTAAATAGTAGACTTCAACTTCAGATAATGAAATTTACTTGCAATCTGACTCTCTTCAAGGTCTAAACAAACACGTGTGTTACACCATTACACAATGCGCTCCAGAACATTGTTTTCCTCTAGTTCAGAAGAGTTGTAGAAGGGCCATTAGCCTTTCCACCTCTTTTCAGTGTGGTTGCAAAACCAGCTAACAAATATCCTGGCAGCAAATATTTCTTCTCCTGCTTACGCTTATTGTTCTAAGGAAAAGCTGTAAATAAATGTAAAATGTATGATTAACCTTTACTTTGTACTTGTAGCACTGGTAGGATATTGCAGCATTAGGTACTGGTGTTTTTCCACCATATATAGTCTAGAAAAGAACAGAGGAATAATATAATTAAATTTTAAAATTAAAAAGTATAAGGGAGGTACTGGTCACAGTTTCTACAAGATAAGGTAGCCCTACCATCCAATGTCATGTCCTGTCAGGTACCATACTCTCAAAGTCAAATTTGAGCTCAATTTTCTGATGAACAAAGGGACTTGTTTTCATCACCTTTTCCAGAAAAATCAGGAAGCCACTGAAAGATGCTTATTTGTTGTAATCTAAGGTCAATTTCTTTACACATGGTAGGGATTTGAGGGGGAGTGGGGAGGTAATAATATTTCTAAGATAAAGCATCTATTAAATTACACAGTTATAAGAGGATATCATTCTAGACCAGAGATCCTCTCTGACATCAATATGCATCATTTTTATGGCCAGACAACCCCCCAAATGTTAATTACATACTGTAATTAATAACAATTGTATTAAACCTATTATGTGATACACAACCCTCTTGCTTCAGAAGATACTGAACTTTTGTGACCTTCTAACTTTCACTAAGACCTCAATTTTCAAAATCTGCTTTTATAACGTGCAAAGTGAAAATATTTTCTGAATTGCAAGATCCTACTGTTAGATTGCTTACATGTTATTACAAATAATAAAGACTAAAAATAATAAAGACAAAACAAACAAAAAAACACGCTAAAAGACTTAAAAATGAAAAAGACTAACTTGGATTTTTCCAGGTCTCCTCACTATGTACCACTGATACAATAATGAACAGGGACAATTTATGGCATTCCTCCTTCTGCCTGGCCTCCTCTCTCTTAAAAACAAAGTTTCCACTAATATATGTAAACACAAAAGTTGGATCTCTCACAAAAAAATAGACCAATTAAAAAACAAACAAAAAACAAATTGAAAGCATTTTAAACGTTGAGAGTTTAAATTGATATGGTTACACATACATGCACAAAATGCTAGCTAGAAGAACAAAATAGTTTGGGGATGCTCTTCTGCAGAATAGAAAATACCAATCATGTAACCTTCTATTGAATATGTACACCAGTGGTTTAAAATTGTTATACGTTCACCAGGCTTTTAATTGCTACACGAGATACAAATGAATTACAAATATATCTGTAGAATATGGCTTTTACTGGGGAATTATTTCTTCTAGGCGTGGTGGGCAACACTGGATTACATATTTTCTGAAGTTGATAGGAGATAAATGTCCATGCAAAAGAACATGGATGCCCTTGTTTAACAAGAAGACAGGAAACTAGCAGATGTTTCCTTGATATCTTTGGATTTACACGAGCAATAAGTTGAGACCTTGGGCACAGAAAAAGGAGGGTAGAATGGTATAAGAGGAAGGGTGGAGTATAGAAAGAAGAGCTGAGTATGATGTTACAGGGAGAGAGATTTTATGAAAATAACTGAAAAGTGTAGTTTGCTTACCTGAATTGTTTCTGCTCTCAGAGTGAACCACAGACATGAAAATGCTGTCTAGCAATTCTTTGACTTGATGATGAGTTTTCATTTTTAAACAACATGTGTGTATTTGGTTGGGTCTTTCTAATAGTAATGGCTAAGGAAGAAAGAAATTGGACTCTGCGACCTAGCTTAGATGCTTTGCTTTTTGATGCAATAAAAATTAGCTTTTGACACTTCTTTTTTTTTTATTGGATAAAAAGCACTTACTTAAGTATCTTGAAATATAAATCTGTTTACAGATAGATGACATTTGTAACATTTTACGTATTAATGATTTTTATCATTAATTCATTTATCATTTAATTCATTTATCATTTTATCATTAACTAGTCACTGGAATAGGCTGCCCAGGGAAGTGGTTGAGTCACCATCCCGGGAGGTCTTTAAAAGACATTTAGATGTAGAGCTTAGGGCTACGGTTTAGTGGAGGACTTGTTAGTATTAGGTCAGAGGTTGGACTTGGTGATCTTGGAGGTCTCTTCCACCCTAGACTATTCTGTGATTCTAGTAAGAACCTTTTATAGTCACATTGTAAACAGATGTGATGGGAATAAACCGTTGATTAAACAAAGGAATAGGATACTCTAAAGATAGTTGGGGGTCTATGTAAATTAATTTGTGAATTTGTTTCAGATAAATTAGTTTGTTGGTAGAGTGATTTATATTTTTGGATTTCTCCAACATGATGATGTTTTATGCCATTTAATCATCTCACTCTAAAAAAAACACTGTATGTTTGAAATAGAAAAATTATTAACAAGGTTTATTTGTTAAAATATTAATTATTACTATTCAAGAAGTAGAGGTAGTTTTAAGTAAACCATAAAAGTTTCTCTGGCAGATGCAATGCAACATGTCAGAGTCAAACCCAAGAAAAGTAAAAGATATTACTTTAGTCTTACCTTTTCTCAAGGTAACCTGAAAGTCAGAATTTTTGTTGTGGCATAATCTATTCCCTTCGATTTGAAAATTTTGGTGAAAATGGTATTATGGTCATAGGTTTCCAAGGAAGCTATTTTGTAAAGCCGTTTCAGACTTTGTAATCTATCTAGCTTGCTGCTGGGCATACTTTTCCCATTTCCACAACCCTGTCCATTCTCAGATCAGCTGAAGTGTTGTGTCTGATGCTGAATGCAAACTGTCTGCTGCCAAAAGTATCCCCTCATCTTATGTGTCTGAATATCTTAAAGCTTTTCTATTTGACAGGGCTTGAAATGACCACATGGACAGATCCCATTTCTTCCTCAGGGCAGTCTAAGGACAAGAGATGACAATGCCCAGAGTCAAGTCTAGGCTCATATGGTCCCCCTGCACAGAGCCAGCCACTGGGGGGGGCGGGGGGAGGATAAAGTAAAAGATTTTATGCATGCATTTTCATTTCAGTACTTTATTTTCTCCCTCAGGTTGAGAAAAAATGAGCCCACAATGAGAATGAGCCCAGGACTTCCCCACTGCAAGGTAAGTCAGTGACAATTTGCTACTCATGGTCTTTTACTGAGCTTCTACTGCCCAAACCAGCTTCTCAAACTGAGTGGCAGTGGACATACTTTCTGAAAAGACTGTTCTGTATCCTAGGGGTTTTGAGTCATAGTTTGACTTTGTGGTTTCAGCAGAAAAATAGTTTTTCTTTGACTTAATTGAACTTCCAGTCTTACCTCCAACCCCAAAATAGTATGTGCTTTGTCAGTGGTTTGGGAGATGGACAGGCAGCCTTCTGCAGTCATAGTTTCATAAGAGAATGTGATATTTTAGCAAAAAATGCAATCCTTAGTATTTTATATACGTTTTAGTTTATGTAGATCAAAGGCAATGTTTATCAGTGTTTTATAGCTTCTGATTTAACTAAGAAAATTAATTGCAACTGGCGCTTTTAATGTTTTTTATAAAGAAAGTTAAATGCGGATGCTAAACGTATCAATGCATGCTTCAGTATGACACAATGCGAGCCCTATAATTCTAGGAGATGTGCAAATCCCAACACCTTAATTGCTCCAGTAAAATCAACCTCTGTTCATCTCCTTTACGACAGAAATTACTAAATACTTAGAAATGCTTCCACTATGAAGCCAAAGGCAATTTTTAACCAGTATCTGGAGCCAAACCTTGGAATTTTCCTCTAGTCTTCACAAAGTGCACAGAGACAGTCTGTTGTGACCAATGAATTTTGAGCTATTCCCAACTCTCCAAAAAAGAGAGAAACACAGCAACTTAAGCACATTTTAATAAGGTTAATCACCTTCTACATTTGGAATTTTCATAAGGATAAAAATATATCATAATATGATTCGTTTTAGATTTTCTGACATGGAACAATTGCAGAAATTGCATAAACCTGAAGCGTAGGTTGTTTCATTGTCTCCATACTCTCAGGTGCCTGAAACATCATTCTTTAAAATTCACAGATTGTGAGGCGATACAGGTTGCATTTTCTGTCATTCCAGTTCCCGTTGGTGTACATCTCTACACATTTTTCTGTCCCTTTGCCATTAGGCTCATATTGGTACCAATTGGTGTAATTCAGAGGTGTGCCATTCATATACTCAAATTGTCCTGAAGTCTCACTCTCTTTAATGCCCAAATAAGCATTAGTGTTATACTGTTCCACAATCCTCAAAATAGCTTTGTTCTCCTCCTTATTCATGGGAGTTGCAAGAGTTCCTCCAGTCTGTTCACAGGATTCTAGAGCAGATGAAAAAGTCACTTTCTTCCCATTGCTGGCAAGGATTTTCTCTCCTGCTTTTGTTATTTTCCCATTCAAAGTAAGCGCTAAAACACAAAAAGAAAAGAGCTAGTTAGCTTTCTTATTTCTTGTGGCATATTAATGAGAAAGCAAAGACAGAGAAATCAAGATGATGAAGAGGAAATTAAAAGTTGTAAGAGGAATAGAGGAGGGAATGGATGAGAGCAAGAATGAAAGTGAAGGGAGGAATAAAGATCTTCAGAGTTTTATCAGTTCAATAGGTGTCCAGTAAGTACATTGCTATGCTGCTTCTGAGCACAGATGGTCTCCTCCTCTGAGACAAGGATGTCCTACTAACAGTTGCTATGCACAGCATCATCTCTAATAGCTGTGTGTACTCCCTAAAGGGATCAATTTTGTTTCAAATTTGAGCAAAGGAAACATAGAGAAACGATCATTATTTTTGTGAACTCAGTTTTCTTCCATCTTTAATAACTTAATTGCTAGTAGATGGAAATGCTAGTAATAGGGTAGAAGGCTGAGAAGTTCCAATGAATCCATGCAGAAAGTGCAACATCATTTGCAATATATATATATACAAACCAAATCCAAAAAAATAATCATTAAGTGTTCCTGAGAAATCTGCATTTTATTCTCCTACTAAGAATGTACCTTTCTTTACTTTGGTTCTTATCTCATGTTCTCTAATGGAGTATACTTAAATATATCTTGCCTTACAGTTGAAACAGACATGACTTTGTAAAATCCAAAGTATTATTCCAGGCTGTCTCACAGCCTTTATGTTACTTACTGGACATCTATTTGTATTGAGCATTATTGTAGCACCTAAGTAAATTCAACTAATGTTGAATGATCTTAATAGATAACTAACTGCACAATTATTGTTTTAAAGATAACATAGACAAACTAGATCTTATTCTGTGCTGTCAATAGTGGGAGTAAGAATTTTAAGATTTAGGTCTAGTCAACCTCTCTGAAGCCAAAAATTAGATTTTGGTAATGAACACAGGCCCTACAATATTCCTAGAACAGCTCAACGGTGTCTCACAGCAAGTTCTAGTTTTGGAATATAGGACCATTTTTCAAGTGTGATTTTTTTTCTACAAGTCTTGATTCTATAATTAATTTCGCCCATTACATTTGAAAATGATCGAGAGCTGAAAAAGTAAAAATGGAAAAATTACCGCCTTCAAGTCTGGAAAGCCGTTGTCTGAAATTCACTAAAACATCACTGAATTCAGTGTTGCGCGAAATAGGTAGACCTAAACAGATAAACATAGCAGTTATACAAGCAAGAAAAACTAGGTTCTGATGATAACAACTACTAATTGGATAAAACTTAGTTATTTTCCAAAACTAGCTAGAGCATGATGTATTTTAACATTGCCTGGGGTAAAATAATTATTTTCCCAATATTTTTTTCACTTGTTTTGCTAATCTCTATTACCCAAAAAAAACATCCCTCTGAAATGCTCATAAATTCACTTCTGCATAGAGAAGGCCTAATAAAACTACAGAAGAAATAATTTTTTTTTTTTTTTTTTTTTTTTTATTCTAGCTTGAGGTCTTATGTGTGTCATACCTATAAAAGTGTAAAGATCATAAGATAAAGTATTTGCCTATGGCTTTGCCAGGGATAATTTTTCATTCTCATAGTTGTTACTGAACAGGCACAAGAGATATTTTTGAGAGGGAATGATTCCTGTGGCATTAAACAAAATTCAGCCTATACAGTTTTCTTTTTATTCTGCTGATTGGATGCTTTGTGTGTTTACAGTGGGATCTTATTTTAATTGGAACTGTAAACGCTGATATAGGTGGGTTTCCACATAGGTGGAGTGAAATGCAGAGTCCATCCAGCACTGGATGTTTAAGATGGGAACCGACTGTTCAGGTAGATACTTATTTCATACAAATTTCACTGGTAACAAAGGTCCTTCCTACACGTAGTACAGAATTACTGATGTGCTTCCGTGATGGTGTTCCCATTATTCACAACTGAAACAAATGGGAATGTAGAAGCATAAAAGATGTTGCATCACCCTCTGAGTTGCAGTGTTCCAACTCTTACATACCATGCCTCAAAGCAGGTGAAAACATTTCATTCAACAGAGAGAGTTTTGTCTGACAAAACACTATATAGAGATCAACCTTTTTCATCTGGTGTTGCAATATCCCCTTTTTTTCCTTTTTTACCTTGCAGCCCCATGGGCACTTGAGGTTCAGGAAGCTTCTCTCTTCTAAAAGGCCACGTTGGGCCTAGAATAGGTTCTGGAAAAGAGAAGCATAATTATATTTCCAGTGGGTGCATATTTGGGGAATTTCAGTGTACGATAGAACTTAAATGTAACAAATTGCAGTTTGAGATTATAAATAACTTTGTTAGCACTTCAGCCCTGGTAATGAACCTGCAGAAAATACATCCATAGAGAAATAAAACTACCCAGTGCGAATTATAGCCTTACCATACTCCTTTTGCACATACCATCTTTGAGTACTATAGAAACATACTAGGCACCTTTTAATTACACTTTAAAATACATATTAGAATAACATTTTATTTATACAAAAAAAGAAAGCTTCTATGCTTCTGTTATGTAATATGTAGCACTGGAAACGCAATAGGAACTAAAAGGTTTATTTATTTGTTTATATGTAGTTCTATGTTTAAGTATTGATGAAACGCATTTCCCCTCTTCTCCCAGAAGAGAGAGGAGCTCTGTCTTTTAGAAAAAAATTAAACTGACCATTTCCTCCATTTGTTTTTTCCCTCTTTTGCCTACCACCACCCCTTCCTTGAGAACACATGTCCTTCTGTGTTAGCTGCTTTTATTCATTCAGCCTTCGTGATGAGGATATTTTCCCCAAAATTATGTTTGTTGCAGGCTGAAAGTATGGGCAAAAAGGTCAGGTAGCAAATCACTCTGTATTTATTGGAACTGGAAATACCTGGACATTTAAATAAACCTACTATTGCTTTATTTTGTCTGAATGAAAAGACAACATAAAGGTTTTTTTTTGCCTTACTGAAGACTTACAGTTAGTACATGTGTATTACGATGAAGACAATCACTATTCTTACCTAGTAGTCGAAGTAGTCCACCAAGTGTAGTGTTATCGGATAGCTCAGGAAGTCCTGGACAGTTGAGTGCATGGCAAGGCACTAGCAAAGCAGCTGCTGCTGTGAGCATGCAGAATGAGTAAGACATCATGGTTGCCCAGGGCAGCTGTAAGAAAATGCACATATTTGTCAGGCAGTGATTCTGTAAGAAATGTAGGCGTTGGCTTATATATATATACATATATATATCTATTATTTTTTTTTTTTGGTCTCTTGAAATTTGCATTCTTGCCTTGCTCAAATAAGGTGTAGCTTGAGGTATAAGACTCGTTTTGCTACCATTGCATAGCTTATGCACAAAATTGTTTCTAGACTGATACAGATTGGTATACTTATTACAGAATGATAGTTACACCTTTGGGAATAGTGGAGACATATCTTTTTTATCACTGACTATTTGTAGGATTAATCCTTGAGAAATGAGCTCAGATATAAAACCCATCAAGCTTAAGACATTACTTGTCTGTTAGGTCTATAATCATTCTATGAAACATAGATGTATATGCCACCAACCTGAAAGGCACAATCTGTTACAGTGGTTCTTGTGATATTTTGGAGGTAGTTAGCAATCTCTTTAAGCACAATATTGTTTAGGGATGTTTATTTGAAATTAGTTTTACACATGGGAAAAATTTTATAGCTCTATTGACATTCCTATCTTGTATTGAAGAAAATTCCACAAGCTTAAAAATGTCAGTTAGTCTTGCAGAAAATGCATGTTTGCTGGTTGGCAACAGGCCCACTCATCATATTTCAGTTTATTCCATCTTTCAGGTGTAACATTAAGTAGGGTTATAATCTTGGTGCTGAGATATGAGTAAAAAGCACTCTGAAACTACAGATAAAGGCTTTACAATTCAGCTGCTGGGTATGCAGCATTGTCCAATGCTGTGTGGTTATAAAACCTAAATGATGAAAAATAAGACACCATGGCATGGAGATACCCAGTTATTATATGAAAAGCAGAATCATAATTTCAGTTTGTTATTAGTGCCAGTTATTAAATGGATACTCTAAAACTGGATTGAGCTTTAAAAGTAAGAAATATGGCTTCATCTGCAGGACCGACTTTATTATAAAAGGCTTTTGACATTATCCTAGATCTGCATCAATAGTAATTATATTTAAGGGCAAAACCCACTTGTTCATCTAGAGGCATGTTGAATCAAACTCAGCTCAGTGGACATGCCCCCAAACATAGTATTAATTTATGTCATAAATTTCAGCCTTAAGATGCATATAGAACTGTTTGAGCAATACTGTCTGTCTCTCATTGCCAGGAATATCCACCCTAAATGCAACATTAAAAGCACTGTCAACTTGCATGTATTGATTCTGAGGTGGGATTCCTCCTCGGAATACCAGCTGGCTTTAGGCTTCTTTTTTTTTTTTTTTTTTTTTTTTTTTTTTTTTTTTTTTTTTGCGGTTGGAACTAGATGATCTTTAAGGTCCCTTCCAACCCGAGTCATTCTACGACTCCACAGCACAGATTATTAAAGTCCCTGTCAGAAGCCTACCTTAGGTGGCTAGGCATACTTATGTCCCAGAGATAAGGAAATGCAATTACAACAGGTACATTTCCCCTGGTGCTGATCATTCAGGGAATTACATTTAAATGGACTGTTGCACCCAGCTCATAATTGGATCATGATGCAGAGTCAGAGTTCTGATTAGTTAAGTAACAAAATGGAAAAACAGTTCTTTGGTTTTAATCCAGTTTGAATGACCTTCATCTGTAACTACAATCTGGTGTCCTACAGGCATCTCTGCATCTAGTAAAATTACTAACGTAAGAAAACCAAAACCAAACAAAAACCCACCACCTATTAAAGGGAAATGTAATTTTAAAATAAATATGACTGCAGAAATGAAAAGGAACAGGTTTGCCTTGTAGCTGAAGTTCCTTGTGATTTATGAGAAGCAAATTCAACTTACCTTTCTTCAAAGTGAAATGAAAGAGCAGCTTTCACAAGTCCCCTTTATATAGTGTGGTGCTTGTTAAATGACACTGCTGAAGTGGAGACTGGATAATCAGGGCACAAATGAGACTTTTTAGTTTTGCATACACACTTCTTATGCAAATACTGAGAATAATTTTAAGGGCTGATAAATTTAACTTTCTATTCTTATAAAAAAAAAAGTTCACTTTTCTATTTTTAATGGAGAAAAAGCAATTAATCTAACATAACTCCAGATTTGTACGCCCATGCAAAAGCTATAAAAATATAAAGAAACCTTCAATTAATCTAATGATTGCAAAGATATTGTTACAATTGTTTTTCTTACCTAAAAAATAGCAGAAATGACGTGTGGCCATGTTTTAACAAACATTTTGAATAGGTATTAGTGTCTTCCCCCCTCCCCCCCCACCCCCCCCAAAAAAAAAAAGAAAAAGGAAAAGAAAAGAAAAAGAAAAGCTTATAAATAATCTATGTTCAAGTCTTTCCTGATATGCAGGTTTGTCATTTTATAAAACCTCTAATCCCACTGGTTGAAACTATGGTAGATTAAAAAAACTGCTGTTAAGTCTAAAAAATGTAGGTTAGATAGTACCCAGTAGGTAAAATAACTTGCTTGTGAATGCTGCTGTGGTTTGGGAATGGCACAGATAGAGGGCAATTCAGCACAAGACATTGGCAGTTCCGTTTCTGAATGGCTGCAGACCTCTGGGGTACCTACAGCTCTGAGAAATTTCTGCAGCTGCAAGATATGATTAAACTCAATGAATCTAGATTTTGGGAAGCAATATTTTAAATGATAAAGTGCCCAAGTTCTTGGGAATCTAACTTACCAGAACACAATCTCGTATAGATCCAGTTTCCAGGCAACTACAACAGTTGTAATGGTTAATACTGTTCTGTGGTGCTGCCCACATACATCTCCATGCATATGCATGCAATTTTAATATATGAACAACTTTATAAATCTTTGCAGATTAGTGCTACTTTTCCCACGGAACAGTTTGTACTTCACAAAATTAAATACAGAATTGCAAAATTAAGCAGGGAAGTCAATGAAACCCCACCAGCTACACACTATCTCTGTTCATTCAGGAAAGTCTGGCATGAGCAAAACAAGGTCTGTAATGGCATAAGATGTATAAAAAAATGACAAATGATCTTATACCCCCCTCCCCCAAATTCATATGAATTTCAGAACAATTCTTCTACCATGAGCCAGATTATACTTGCACAAATAAGCTGATAAGACATTGAAACATCATCCACCGTGAATGATTACTTAGTCGTTAGATTTACTTTCCTTTGTGAAGTAACAGAGAATTAGGGAAAATAAATATACTGAAGAATAAGGCGGAAAGAAAGTAAATATTTTTTTTCAGCAACCTGGCAACCTGTAGAATAGCTAAAAGGGTCAGTATTCTGAAATCTACAGGTAAGTTTATGTAGCAATGGCTGAAGATTTTTAACAGGGTAACACCCACAAAACTCAGCCAGCATACCTGAGTGATTTCAGTGGGACCTGGGTACTAAATCCTTCTTTCTGTCTTAAGAATTATGCTGCATTTTTAATGCCAGAAAATAGACCCAAGCCCCACAAAGGCCTGTTCAACTGTTAGCAACGGAGAATTAGGAAAAAAGATGGAATTAGATTTTTAAAGATGCTGTGTATCCAGAAAGACTGCTGCTTCTTATAGCAGCAGTTCATTCAACCCTCAAAAAAAGCAGTTTGACAACTAATAACTGCTAAGGTGCTTTCAAAACCAGAACAAATTTCTTTTAGATAGCCTTCAAACCTCTAATTTTATGAAAACAAGGTGAACTCCATTTTGCTCAGCTCACTGTTTTGAAATGAGCTGATTGCTAGCGATGTTATCATAGCCTGATCTACATAAAGCTATACAGCACTCTTTCACATAAAACAATGTTGTGTAGCCATGCTAGTTTATTTTAGCAACCTGTGAGACATTAATCTTAAATGTGTTACTGTGCTGCAAGCTCCTGATATCAGCTATCTTAGCTTGTCCTTGGCACAGCATCTGCATGGCAGGCAGCTATTCTCCATCTTTGCCCTGTTCAAAGCAATATTCACACTTGATATTTGTCTAGTATTTCCACTGCAACCTATCTTCTCTGCTGCTACTGATCTTAAAATAGGCCAGACTTAAGTGCCCAAAGCCAGTTTAAGATTTGTTAGTTACCAACTTAGGCCCTCATCAGAAATACAGGAACTAAACCTACGCCACCTACTAAGCAATGAAACAGTCCAATGGGAAGTGCTCCCTGCTTCCCAGCTGCGGCAAGTCCAAACAATAAACAGGGTAAGGTCAACGGTATCCTTGTCTTTGGTAAATAAGAAACACTGATAAAATCATATTTATACTAGTTTACAATGCATTGATATAGAAACAGGATGAAAAAAGTAGAGATTATGGTACCTTACTATACCTCTAGTAAGGAAAGAATCCAAATTCTGCTGCTGGTAGGGCTTAAAACATAATATTGCTGTGTACTCTAGCCTCATGCCACTTTAATTGGAAGATAAGCATCTTAGATGTAGCATGTAATTGCTGATGAGACATATTTATATTTATAAACAAACACAGTATCACTGACATGCTGTCAGCTTCATAATACACTGTCATCTGGGGGGATGGATCCTAGGGCAGAGATTTCTAGGTCCAAGTGCGTAAGCAGGTGGATGAAGGAGGAGAATGAACTGCTGAATACAGATAACGAGATTCCTAAAGATAGGACAGCAGCCATAGGGAGTAGAGCTTGGGTGAGTGGGTTTTAAGAGCTGGTTTCATCAGAGTATACCTAACAGGTCTTGCATAGCACTGCGCTTGTAAATTAGAAAGAACTTTAGCTTAGGACAAAAAAGAATGCCTTCAAGCAATTTGATGAAGAAAAAAACCTCATCCCTTTCAATCTATTTTCTGTTTTAGGAAAAGTAAATTGAAACTGTATTATCAAGGAAAGGGGTGTCTGGGTTTTCCACAGCTTTTGTGAAAAAAGCAGGCACAGTTCTTTCCAGTAAAAATGTATATAACCCTAAAACTATGTTGACAGAAGAAACACTTGACCTTTGTTTTCAGGTTATATCTGGTTGCTTCTTTCTGATACACCTGAAGCCACTGATTTAAATTACAGATTCACAGTCAGCATACTGGAGAACACCAATATTTCCTCAATAAGTTGCAATAATTGGCTTTAATCACTGGAAAAAAAAAATAGTAGTCTGGGGGAAAGGCACACCAGTGATGTACTAGAGATTATTGGTCTATGATGTGGGAGGTGATAGCCTTTAAGGCCTCCTCCGCCTCCAGAAGGAACATGTTTTATGAGGCTCCACTCAATGTAAAAGTTGGAACACGTAGAAATACACCTGCAATAGGTAATATGGGTCAAAATTTGGAGCTTTTAGAGCTACAGGAAATGGAGAGAATGGCTAAAGAATATTTAAGAACAGTTAGGAAATGGCAATGCATCCTTTTATTTTGATCCTCAGTAGCAGATAAAACTCTGACAGAGTCATTTCATGGTAGAGACTGAGGTGCCAAGAAACTAGGCACAAGAATAAAGTGATGAGTCAAAAAGCTAAGTTATGAAGAACCAAGGGAAACGAGGCTGCCTTCTGCTCTGACTACTGGGTCCCTATCATGATGGCATGAGCTAAGTCTGAGAAGGAGTCCTGCTCCTGAAATAACAGTCCCGAACCTGATGACATTTAATTGGACAAATTCCTATGGGTATCAGAAGGAATTTCTCTCAGGAAGAAGCAGAGAAGGACTCTGAGGCCTAGCCCATGTTAGGTACAGATTTATGTTTTGGAATACAGTATCTGAACCTTGAACACTTATTGAGATCTTACACATAGCCGTTTGGCTATTTCCCACAAGCCAGACCAGGGAGCACACAAATCAGGAATAACAGGGATGTAAGAAAAGACCTGTTGCAAAGGCGAACTGAAAAGTATTTAAACATCAAGTTGATTTTCTCCTATCTTCTGAAAAAGTGTTTATAGGAACTTACCAAGATCTATAGAAATAAAGCCTCCAGAAGTAGCACTTAAATAACTAAATTTTATGAAGAGTACATATGTAAACAGCAGGGACAATATATAAATATAATTTAGAGTGTAGATTTCAAGTTAATTTGTGTGGGAATAATAATTCCTGGAGAATAGTGAAGCTACAGCTCCTTGTAGTTGAAACAAGTCCTACACAAAGAATAGAGAAAAAGCCTGAAGCAAAACTATTGCTCATCCTCATGCCTGCAGCCTCACCTTCCTCACCTGTGATCATTTTGATCAGGTTTTGCAGTTAGTACAACAAAATGTCATTAATGATTAGGCAGGACACATACTCTACCCTTCTCCCTTACTATATCCTTTCTCCAAGTTTAGTAAAAAATGAACTGTCCTATCTATAGTCAGCTTCTGTCTTGTCCCTTCACAAGCAAAACCCCAGAAGTGATCTCACTCAGACGTCACAACCTAACAATGATTTCTTAAGTCTGTGCCTTTCTAGTTTCTGCAGCTGTGAAACAGGTAGCTCAGAGAGGTGCAATCCCTAAGAGCATTGTGAAAGCCAGCTTTTCTTTTTTAATCTCAAAGTGTCAGTTTTCTGTCCCATAGGCCATATTACTAGCTTTGTGATTCATCCTTACATCTTCCTTGCTAAGCATATAGCCCTACTTTGGGAACACTGCACAACACTACGGGAGATGATTCCTCATACTTGTTCAACAACACTACAGAAATACCCACTGCAATGACAATCAGTTTCACGATGGAATAAATATTGTCTGTCTTTACTGGAAATGATACAAGGAATAATCACAGGGCTGTTCTGTCATGTTGCGTTCCTATGGAGATGAACTGTACCTCCTCTGAAAAGAGGTAATAAGAAGCATTTTTTGCTTGAACAGCCACTGGCCAAGATTGCCTTGGAAACATATGCTCGTAATTCGTATCTTGTTCTTATAAGCAACCACCTGGCTCTTGTTGTCAATTTAAAATGAAGATAATCTAGTCTGCAGATAGCAAAATAAAAACTAAAACCAAAACAAAAACTTTTAAAGCTGTTATCATGCTATTATTGCTGGGAAATGGCCCATCTAATGTCTCACTGATAAGTGTTACAACATATATATCCAAAAGCACTGCCAAAATTTTATTTGCGATTGAAAGTCAAAGTCCTTGGGAGAAACTTGTTATTGAAAACACACGGCAGAAAATACAGAGTTATAAATGAAAATAATAAACTCACCAAGCTGCTGTTCAGGTCTGATGGTCACAGTGAAATGACGCTGCTTTGCACCTTACTGAGGGGATCCCAGTCGGTAATGAATTCCCAGGAAATGCCACTTTTCATGGTTGTTATCTTGTTATAAGCTGAAAATGAAGACAAAATAAGTATTACAGATGCTCATTTTTGCACAGAACTTTTTAGGAGACTGAACACAAAACTCTGTGTTTTAACTAATTGTGTTGTTTGATGGATATAGCATTTAATATATTGAACCTGTTTCATTTGTAACAGTACATTTTAGACACAAGTACATTTAGTACACAAGTACAGAGGGACACTTGTTATCTTTGTGATAGCTGATAGATATTGAGGCATGTCATCTTATTTTCCAAGAAACACAGAGCTAGGGAGCACCTTACCAGGCTGGTGACGCACAGCTGTGAGTCCATCCAGTGCCTGCAAGTCAGCGTGGTGGCTTTGTGCTTCACCTCTGGAGGACCAGATCTCACTCCCCAGAGGCACGAGGGATGTGACAGTGACAGTAAGTGATGCTTTGGGGCCCCATCACTTCCTGCCTTGGAGCAGTACTGTAATAGTGCAGGCACATGGCCCTACTTACAGCGAGCGACTGTATCTTCTGCTGATAAATCTCCCACAGCTCCAAACCAGCCATGCTGGGCACTGCTGGCAGCACAGACAGAGCTGTGTGATACCAAGGAATGGCCATGGACTTAAGTGCCCAAGGAAACACATTTATTTCCTCACCTTTTACTGGTACTTGAGCTGACCTGAAACTATGAAAGGAACAGTTATTAGAGAGACTTCAGTGCAGAAATATTCTTGGAAGATTCCTCTAAAGGATGTAGAGAAAATAAAGGCTTAGCTACAGACATGTATTTATTAAAACCCTTTTTCTTTCACCCTGAGCATTTTCTGGCTATAGCTGGTTATCCAGGCCACAATAATCTGGAGCCAAGGTACTACAGAGAGTTATTTTGTAGTTTCTGCAGTAATTTTGTTTATTAATAAGTTTTAAAAAATCTTAGACAGAAAGGTTATTGATAGAAGGGTTCTTATAGTTTTATTCTTTAATTACAAGCCAATTTCTTTGCTGAGTTCTCTGAAAGCTTTTGCAAGCCAAACTCTTAATGAAAATAAACATAGTTTGTTGAAATCCTATTTTCCTATGTAGTGAGATTTGACCAAAACTATTCTTATACAAACAGAGATAATAAAGAAGATGCAATTGGAAAAGTAAATAGGTCAAAAGTGAGCAGATCCTCTCAAGAAAAGTATAGCTATTTAAGACCAAAGTATCTTTGTTTGCAATACCTGTTACATTACTTCAGCATACGTTTTGAGATGCTCTCTGAAGAGTAAGGAATCACGTTTTCACCACCTAGATATAAAAACAGCAAAAATTGAGCACAGAAGTCTTCACATCCAAAACAGAAGCTTAAAACCTATGCCTGATGCCCTAATAAGAAATGTGACCTCTCCAAGCAAACATTTGCCATACTTACATCCTTAGATCATCATTGCTAAAGCTAAATTCTTGCTATACCATTCTGATTATTATTCTGTTATTGTAATCTGGGCTATACTGAGGTCTTCTGATTGTAAAACGTCAACACCAATCCCCCAAATCAGAAATATTAATGCAATGAACCATATATATGCATTCATTCATGAGGATTAGAAGACTGTTGCAATGTAACTGAAATTGAAGCAGAGGAAACTACAGCATTTTAAACAGCATTGCATCATCCAGTAGTATTTTTTTCTTTGTTTGCTTCTATGAATATTTCAGTAAAATATCTACAAGGAACAGAGCAAAACAGTGGCAAGTTCTTAAATTTTTAGATTTCAACCACAAAAATGTATTTTTTTTTATACTGAACAGATTGATTCAGGTCATACTGAATAAGGTAGGAATATGCAAATTACTTTGAATCTAAAATGTAACACCTGCACTTCTAAAAATATAATTTTCAGTGACCTTCAAAGGCAATTGGATACTTAACTGCCCTTTAGAAACTTCCTTAGGCATCTAAGTTGAGAAGAAAGGAAAAACTCGGAGGGAGGAGGTTCTTTTCTCTATTCAGATATTAAGAGGGGAAAAAAGATGGGCTATTCAATCGCCAGTCAGGATAACAGACACTACTGTTAGTGTTTTCCTTACTGAGGCACAAGCCATTGCAACCTTTAGCACAAACTGCATTAAGAAATACATTCCCATCTGTTTTCTTTCAGCTCTGTAGTACATTGTCTTTTTTAGCTAGCTAATTAAAACCCCCTGGAGTTCATCTAAGTAGACAAAAAACAAGGAACAGATGAAGACCAGAGAAATAGAAAGAAAACAAAAGGGAATGAACAGAGTCCTAAAACCTCAGATTCTCTCCAGAGAGAAGTGGATCT
The DNA here is from genome assembly GCF_011077185.1 of Oxyura jamaicensis. Classification (NCBI taxonomy): domain Eukaryota; kingdom Metazoa; phylum Chordata; class Aves; order Anseriformes; family Anatidae; genus Oxyura; species Oxyura jamaicensis. Next base: position 10,935,442 of record NC_048898.1, read on the forward strand.
GAATACTGCTTGAGGCCAGTACAATTCAAACTGAAACTGTTTAGTAGGTTCTTAAAACACAGCAGACTTAGCTTGCATGACAAATCAGAGGGAATGTTTAATAACCCTGAGAACTGTAATAACCATGAGTGCCAACTACTTAACTAATAAAATATAATTTTGTTATTCCATGAGGGTCACTTCTTACAGTCTTTATAGCAGCTTTACGTGAGATTTTGAAGATTAAATATTGTTTTTCTTCGTAAAACAAGAGAAACTTTATGAAATTATTAATAACCATCTGAGCTACCTGTTGATTTTTTAAAATCTGTTTTGGCGTTCACTGCTTTGAGGACTTATTCTATAAGTTTGGCATGGAGAAGTCCAGCCCCCATATGTTTAAGCAGCTCACCACCTGGCCAAGGAGCAGTTGTCCTGTTCTTACTGGCCAACCTGAACTACAGCCCTGCCTAGAGATTTCAGATCCATTCTGCTAAGCAGGACAAATATATGCATACCTGTACAATAGACTGCATATATCTCCATACCTTTTCCATCTGAAATGCAAAGCACAAAGAGCAAGTTCTGCTCATTTTCTCTCAGCTCCCAAAGTGTCATACCATAGAGCCACATAACCATTATTTTGTTCAAATATTATCTCTGCAGCAGTGACTATAAAAGATGTTACAGATTGCTGGCCTATCCATGCTATTCAGGAAATACAAACAGCAGCACAGCTACGGGTACCTTTGTTCACTGGCTGTTTTATTCCCATTCATTTTAGCAGAGACGTGAGCTTTCTAACACGTGCTGAATTCAATCAAGCCTTTTCACACATGCCACAAGTACAGTGAGGTTTACCTGAAGTCTAGACCGATACTGTCAGATACATACGCAAAATCACTGAAGCAGCTGTTGTCCTGTTAGTAATATTTTCAATTCTTTTGCCTTTTTCTGCATCTCTCCCATTTCCTGAAGCCCTCAGTGGTTTCTCACATCTATTAGCAGGCAAAAACTTGCTTGTTTTCTGAATATTCTTCTGTATGCTCATGAGAGGGAAGCAGGTTGTAGTATTGCCTCTGTGAAAGCAGGCTATGATATCTTATAACCTCTGGTTTGTGAGGGAATGCATTCCAACAGAGACATCTGGAGCATCAGCAGCTGGCAGGCAGGAACATAGTTGTTTGTCAGGAGTGGGTACCTACAAAAGAGTGCTTCAAATATGCTTACTTGTTAGTAGTCCCATTGCTTGTCTGTCTTACCAGACTGTCTCTGGGGATCAAGCCAGAAAATAGGTATAGCATAGGGTTTTCATAGCTGTGCCTTTTCAGAGTGCATTCACATGCCCTCGGGGCTAGACTGTGCAATTGCAGCTGTGTGCACTTTGCACAAAGGAAGAAATGCCTTGGGACTGAAGAGAGGGTGCAGCCCCTGAGCATGAGGGCTTAAGGGCACATTGCACAGGTTTAGCCTCCTCCCTGTGACTCAGCCCTGTGCAGAGCCCAGCCTTCTGAGTACACCAAGTGCCCCTTTCAAAAGGCCAGTCCATTTCCACTGTTACCTTGGGCAATCATCTAAAGCTGAAGTGGACTTTTAAGTATTAACTTCTAAAAATTAGTATTCAAAACCTGCAGAGAACAATCGTACTCCTGGCTTGCAGTACAAGTGTTAGCATGCAGCTGGTACACTGCATTTCTTCCCACCTTTTATGTTCTGTTATCTTTCCAAAATAACATACTGTGCCACTGTAACAGAGAGAAATGATGCAAACTATTACACTTTCCAACAACTCACACAATTTGCTAGAATAAATGCTAAATTCAGAATTATTCTGAGAGCATTAGACAAAGATAAACTTCAGGGCTGCAGCATACAAAACCAGTGGAGAGCTCCCAGTAACTTGAGACAGAAGGTAGTATACAATATTCAGTGAGCTAACGCATAATGCACTTAAGCACTGTCGACACATCAGAAACATTTCTTTAATAGCTTTTACAACTGCTGTTGTGCAAAGAGCTGGCAGCTTTTTTGCCATGCTACTCCTTACACTTAATCCTTATTTGTTAAAAATACAGATTCTGCCTTAATTACAGACTTTAAAACATGAGATTAAAAGGCAATAAACATTAGTTTTTTTTTTGTTTGTTTTTTGTTTTTTGTTTTTTTCCACCCCCACTGTTAAGAATGCAAGCTAGAAATGGTCCTTACTTTTGAAAAGGAAAGGTGATATTCTCCAGATGCTGGCAATTGCAACTCTAAACTAAATAACAGGTACTAGAAGCAGTACTAGAATAACAGCACATAGAGGGCAAGCTGGGGCTTCAAGGTAAGATTTACTTTACTCGTTTTTGATGCACAAGTAAGTGATTTACTTAGCAGGATTAGGAAGTAATATTAATACCCTTTTTCATTGCTTCCATTGTAGCTAGTAACAAAAGGTAAAATGGTAAAGAGGTTTAAAAACAGATCCCTTTTTCCTCCTGCCTTTCTCTTTTCCTATCTTTGCCTTGCTTTTGGAGGTACATATAGCTGTTTAGCCAGGGTAGAGACTGCATGACAGGGGGATAGAGGGGTTAAAATGTTTTGGTCTGTAAGCAAAGCAGCATTGTGCAAACTGCTTCTAAGTGGGATACCCTTCCACAGGTGCCATTGGATCCATAAAGTGCAAGGTAGGAGATAAGGAAGTACTCGTTATTATGCTACTCAAGAGGTTTCAAGATTTCCAAGTAAATTTCAAGTGCTGTGGCCACCTCAGATTGTAGCAATTGAACATCCCTTGTTTACATCAAAAACATGGTTGAGAATAATTTTTGGGGTGGGTGGAAGCATACAGAGCCTTTTCTTGTGTACATCTCAAGCACAAGATAAGGTGGCCAAGAGCAGTAGTCCAACAACTGCAGATGGGAGAGGGGGGGAAGGTGCAGAGCTCTGACCACAAGAAAGCACAGAAAGCCTGATGGGAAAAACTGCAAGGTGACAGCAGGACCCTGGCTTACTCCCTCCTTATCCTTCTCATTTCCTTGATGAGAACATCTCTGAAGGTTTTTCAAGTACAGGCTCTCTGAAATTAGACACCTAAATGTGAATTGACAATCCAAGATAAACTCCAGCTGCCTGAAGTTTTGTCTGTACTCAAACTCTCCAGGTCTGGAGGAGGATGCCAGCCAGTTACACACTGTGGAGTTTTCCTCCCGCTGCAAAGCTCAAAGCTGCCTTGTGCAAGATTAATGCACAAACTCAGCTCTGCGGGACAAACTGTGCTGCTAGCTTTAGACGTAAACAAACCAGAAAAAAAAAACAGAGGGCCAGGAAACAGGTTTCGCACCAGTCTGCCCTGCAGCAATGATCTAAACAGCTCAAGCTACCAATGCCTTAAACATCACTAGGGTCACAGACCATAAAAAAGGGATGTTAACTGCAGGTGCCTGAGGATAAGATCATTCCCTAGAGTGAATACAAAGGATCCAGTGCTGCTGCAACTGTGGAGAAGTTTGGCAGAGAGTTTAAAAGAGATTTGAAACTGGACTTAGGTTTCCAGACTCTCCTACATTACTTCTTTTCCTGGATATTATTGGCCAAACTACAGTCCAAGAATTATATTTCTTTCCTTATGTTGGCAGGCCCTAGGCTAAAGAGCCATATTGATAATACTAAAGCCACAGGCTTCCCTGTGTAACTCTTCTCTGCACATTTCACACAAGAAGGTGATGCCTTCTTCCATAGCAGGAAACAAGCCAGAGGAAAAGGCATGCTTCTCCTCTGCTCTGAGCATAAATTATCCACTCCTCCCCCACATTTATAGTTTATGATTAAAAAGGAAAGCAGTAAGTACAAGTTGCTACTGATTGAAATAGTTTCCTGTTTCCATCTTGTAGTTCCCACTGAAAATTGCCACTTGAAAAATGAAAAGAAGGAAAAGAGCTTTTCAGAAATCATGTTTTTTCACAGGTGACAGGATAGCTTTTCCTAAGCCTATACTTAGCCTAAAATTGTGCTATGTTTTAGAAAGATGAACCCAGCAGCTGATTAACAAATGCTGCTCTCATCTTGAATTACTTAGAAGCTCTGCAGAGGTCATATTAGCACCAAATGAGATGGTTCTAATCAGGGGTATAAGAGCAAATACAGGTTAGTTTCTAATTAATGCAAAATTAAGTGGTCATCAGGGATGCTGATTTAAGCCTCTAGAAAAACAATTTCAAACTCACTTTTTGTTGTTCAGCATCTATTAAAGAACAGTGTTCCTTAAGAAAGAATGGTGTCCCTAACATGGGTGGTGAGAAAGGTCAGAACTGAGGGCACATCTCTGTCTCACTGAGTTCAAAAGTTTCAAGTAATATAACTTAAGCCAAATAACTCAATGACTCAAAAATGAGCTGACTAGATGTTTACTTCAAGCAACAGATTAAAAAATTACAGGTCAGACTTCCCATATACATTCTCCTTTCCGAAGGCTATATCTATCTTTCACATGCCCAGCCCGGTGATAAGGATAGTTATCTAATAACTTTGGGCCGTTTGAAACTGAGCCTACCTACAACACGAGTGTTCACCCTCTCCACTTCCACGAACTTCTTCAGTACTTTTAGCATAAAAATATTTTTGCACTTACCTGCAAACAGTTTTTCAGTCTATATGGATCCCATCTGAATAACATGTAGTGCTGTCCAAATGCAAATAATCAATATAAGGTTAGAAGAAGCTTCATAAAGTTCAAACAAGTGTATTAGAAATTCAATGGGCAAAATCACGTAAAAATTTGTCTAAATTACAGAGCTGGACTCTTGAGACACTGAATGACATGGAAATTAGGAATAGCATAGCTAAAAAAATTATGTTGAAAGACAGCTTTCATTCACTTAGAACATATTTGTTTTAAAATCATTGTGTGCAATGAAATATTAAATACGTATCTACAAGCACTATCTACAGTTCTACAAGAAAGTGTATCTAACAAGCACTACTCTTCGCATTCCTGTCATTACTCTCCTAACTACTGCAGATCCCAAAGCTTATATTGTCATCCTATAATAGTTCAACTTAGCATGATTGAAGCTGTAGATGCAGTCTAAAAGAGGAATGCTCGTATTGCATTAATATTTTGCCACTTCATTTCTATCATTGTGAAGCAAGATCAATTTTTTGAAATGACAAAATGAAGTACAAGTGCCATAATGGATATATCTAGTAATATGTAATTTGCAGGTTTTAATCTTTCCTCACTGTGATTACCTTTGGGCACCTGTTATTAGGTGCTGCATAGCTGATCTTCATGGAGGACAACTTGATGGTTTAGGTGACTGACAGTGGGAAAACAGAGCCATTCACATCTGCAAAATATACTACATTAAATCCTTTTCAAATTCACAGATAAGACGTTGTAATTCATTGGCTGGCCTACTGGACTAGCTCTTAGTCTAACTTTAAATGAAATGGTCACAAAATATAGCACAGTGCTTGTGGGGATAATCTCAAAGCAGACTTGCTTATTTTTTCCAAGTAAATGCACTGGAGACTGAATTACCACTGATCCTTACACCTAGAAGCACAACAGGACCGTATTTAACTCTCTAGAATGTCTCTTTTTTTGTCCTAAATTAACCCAAATCTGTCTTTGAAATACTGCACCTTATCCTGCATTTTCATGTAATAAATATTGATGAAAATCTCCAGGCACAATTTTAAAAGTTCCTGTTTTCATAGCTGCAGGACGCCAATTAATGAAGGAAAGGAATGCAGTTCACTTGAGAAACTGCAGAGATACATTGCCAGTAATGACAGGGAAAATATACAGATCAGCAGATATATCATACTCTAGAAAATACATAACCTTCAACAATTGCAGTAATTGTTTTTCTTTTGTACTTACATATCCTGGTACAGATAAAAGAACTGTCATTACTTACAAAGGTTGACACAAAATTAGGCAATGAAAATAATAGCTGTAAAACAGATGAGTTGAGCAGATGAAGTAGATGGATACTGCCTAAAATGTCTCTCTCTTGGGACACAGCATTAGACTGTTTTAACTTCAGAGCTGTCTTGAACTAAACTCAGTTAAGACAATATTTTACTCTTGACAGCTCCTGGAGAATATATTAGAGCCTCAGTTTCTTCATGCTCCATACAGAGCCTCTGCTTAGAGCAGGGTGAGAGCTTACTCTCTGACCAAATAAAAAAGTTCTACTCCTTATTGCTGGCAAATATGACAACAGTTATATATACTACCATAATGACAGACTCTATAGCAATACTTTCCATTTCAGTTGTGAAGGCTGACCGAGTAATCTAGGTGCTGTCTATTGCAGCATTTGAATTTGCCTCAACAAAACTGCAAACAAACACACACACATGTAAAGAGGACTTGTCTCCTGTGCGTGCAGGGAGCACAGCCAGGGCCTTCCCGACACACTTCAGGGGAAGGCTGTTGGTCACCTAGTAGGCCACAGTACTTCTCAAAGAAGCACAAGGTGGAAAAGTTATAAAGATAGGAATTAAAAACAGACTTGTGGAACAGAGAGGGGAATATGATGGGTCTTCTGTGAAGGCAGAGTACCAAATCATCTACCTTGTTGGCTATAGACAGACACTTTTGTTTTATCAGCAGGAGAACTCACCAATTATTATTTCCAACACTGGGCTGCTGTCAGCTTTGTAGACTCCAAATAGAAACGCAGAGAAAAAAATAGATGTTCACTTTTCTTCTCATACTCTGAAGAAACCACGTTCCCATATGTGATGATAATATGGCCCAGATTAAGACATGGTCTTTGAACCACAATTCCACCATACAAATGCCTACTTTACTGATGCATTTTGCTTGGAATGAATGTTTGCAATGGAGCAGAAATACCATTTATTAACTTAATCACTTAATAATAATCATTAGTTTAAAAATTGCCCATTAGATTCCATAAACTAGTTTTAAGTGCTCTATCTTAACTAAAGTTCCATGTTTTTAAAAATGAGTTCCATGGTTTAAATATGTAAAATTTATTTTGGCTCACATTTTAAGTTCAACAACTCATGAAGTACAGATTAAGCTAAGAGGTCAGACTGTGATTGGCCACGAACTGGAAAACACATTTTAAATGTTAGTAGGCACCCTGTCCAGGGGATCATATTAGAGCTGATGTGGAGTTCAACCCTCCAGAAGCCTATATAAACGTCAGATCCCCAGCAGCCTATGTGGTAAGCACAAATTAATTCATAGTGATTGAACAAACAAGTCTATTTCATTAGGAGATTCAAAACTGAATGTCAAAAAGAAAACAATCATAAATACATGCTGGTTCTGATTTTTCCAGGCCATAAATGGTAACAAACTTCTATATCAACCAACTTCTGTATCAAATGAGAACAAAAACGTTGGTTTTCTTAGATTTGTCAGCTCAAGAATTCACAGATAATTAAGGCCTGTGTATTTGAACAGTCCACATCATTCCATTTTCCAGATTCTTGTATTACCACACAGTCTTCATTTCTTAGATTATTTGGTTCTCCAGTATTCCATTTTGAGTATGTTACAGCCCCTCCGCTCAGGTACACAAACCTGCCCTCAGTCTGTGCATCAGATATCCCTATATGAGCTTGCCTTGCAGGTCTCAGTAAGTCTTTTAAAGCTGTATTCTCAGCATCATTCCTAGGAGAAGCAAGAGTACTTCCAGCTCTCGCACAAAGGGATTTTCCATTTTCAAAAGTATCTTGGTTTCCAGTTGAGACAAACATTTTTTTACCAATGCTTCTGATGTTCTTTAAAATCAAAGCTAGAAACAAAAAGGAACACCAACTGACTTATACCATAAATAGAGGATGGTATAATTATATTATAATTATATAACTATCATTATATAACTATAGTTATTTTCCATAACATCTCCGATGTACTTTGTAACAGTTAACATATAGTTAACACCAGTTATAAACAGACTACTCATTGCAGTAGTAGGCAGAGTCCAACAGAAGTCAAACAAAATAAATATCTGGAAATAGCAAATCCATGCTTTAAGAAAACTGGATTTTCACAAGACCTGGATCACGAGTCCTGTTTTAATATTTTTTGTTCCCAGTTCATACATTATTACGGTTCTTGAATCAGGATCTTAAGGAACTCGTGCTCTAAGGCAAATCACAAGCATGACAAAATAGCTCGCCAGGTTTCAATGCAAAAATCAGGGATCAATTAAAATTCATGAAGAGGAACCGAGCTGCAATTAGGAGATCTTCTGTACCCATCAGCTTTATCACAGAAATTCCTGGTATCACACAAACTAAAGCTGAGAGACTGTAATGAAATTCTGGGTTTAAAGCAACAGAGCAGAAAGAGGAGACATAGGGACAGCTTTAGCAAGCCTAGAAAACCAAATATTTGGCCTGAAAATTGAAACAATCTCAGGAGAAATAGGAATCTGTAGCTCACACACCTGCCAGGTTTTAATGAAAAAAACAATAGGAAGTGAGGCTTTTGATCATTTAGTAGATAAAACAGGACTTGCAACAACTCTTGTGAAATGCAGTTGCTGTCTGTAACAGGCAAGTTATTTTAACTTATTGTCTCAAACATGTTTCCAGGATTAGCGTGAAGTCCATCCGCCACCTTATAACAACTATACAAAAACTGTGACAGATGCATAGTTAAATTTTCCCTGATATTGTGAGAATGGTAACAGTGCAATGCTCCTGTGGGCAAGGGAACCTCTGCTCACCTCCTGTGCCAAGTACAGCCACCATAACAGTTTTAGACACCCTTTGCTAGGGCATTGATATACAAGCACAGGAGAAAAGGGAGATGGCTACCAGCTGTTCAGCCTCTCCACGTTCTACAGCTTCTTGCCCCAGTTTCAGGTTACCATCAGGCTTTTCACACAACTATGGCTTCAAAGTTGTGCTTTCTGCAGGGAGAACACCCCCCTTCTTGGAAGGCTGATCAGAGCTACGTGACTTTACTCTGCTGACGCTTATGCTGTGCTAAATTGTAGACTGTGTCATTTCTTTCCAAATTAACCTAAGGACAGTAATGGACCTTGTGCTTTTCCTAATGCGGCATTTGTACCAGTAATAGTAATGCACTGATGAGACATTCTTTGAAAATTTTCATACAGTATCTCTTGAGAGATTCCTTACAGCCGGGCTTACACAGACAGCATCCCAACCCCTGTCTACTCATAGAAAAACTATCTAGGACTGAGGCAGTGAGAGAGAGATAACACAACACTTAAAGCACAAATGACCAGAGAACATTAGCCAGTCCCACAGTTCACATAACAAAGCCCCTGAGCTGTATGTTGGCAAAGAGATCCTTGAAGTTTGGCAGGTCAGTTCAGGAAGGATGTAAAGTATGCAATGAGAAAGCATTTAAGTAATGACCATCTCCCATGAGCAACACATGAAAAAAATTGCAATATTTGTTTCAACCTACTGTTTTCAGTTCCTTCTCCAGCACAAGCATGCCCATCATATCATCAAGCCAAAAAGAAAGCTAAGGAATGATTGTATCTTACCATTTTTGTATCTATTTAATTCACCTTCCAAAACCTTCAGTTTTGTTTCCAAAGCAGTTACTTGTCTCTGCAGGCCATCGGTTGCTACAACTAGAAGTTTATGGTATTATTTAGTAATTTATATTAAAACGACTACATAACTATTGTCTTTGATGTAATGTGATGCCATGTGAGAAAACTTTTTTTTCCAGAGCAGAAACCACAGGCCACATTGCAGACTTGTTCCCTGGGAAACTGTGCCACTGGGAGAGCCGCATCTCTTAGTGGAATGGATGCTTGGGTGGACTTTGAATTCTCAGGGTTGACAAGGCCATCCCTTACACAGCTGGAAAATCCCAGTTTACACACGTGTAAACATTTTAAATGAATTAAAGTTAAAGCAGAAAACATACAATCAGGAAAAGAATGAAAGGAAAAATGCTGTTTATAATATGAGCCAGAGGGTTTGTTGTTTCATTCACAGACAATAAAGTAATGACTCATTCCAGACACTTTTTTCTCCCGTTACATTGGGCAACTCATCTCCTAAGTAACAGACAGTTTATCTTTCTGCTCCTCACAATTCTGTGAATCACACCTTCTCATAAATAATGTTACAGGAATACGAGACATTAACACAATATTTTAAGGAAAATATAATAAAAGATTGAAAAGTAAATTATAGAAACATGAGAATTTATTTCTTACTTCCTTGTTCTCCTTTTTGTCCTTTCTCTCCTCGTGGTCCTACATCTCCTTTCATTCCAGGAGGTCCTGCTTTTCCAGGAAAACCCTGCAGACCTCTCAATCCTTCTCCTAGAGTTTGATTTAAAAGAAAATAGTTCTGGTGTTTTCTGAGACAATTCTCCCACCATGTTTTCCTACTGCTTGGAGAGAATGCCAAACATAGGAACAGTTTAACAACAAGCAATGGTGTGCAGAAGGCACAAAGAAACAGAAGACACTCCTAGGAAGATAGGTTGCAAGGCCCAGCTGAGAATAGGGGATAAAATGGAATATGTTTGGAAAAAATGGTTAACATTGATAAATAAGCAGGGAACAGATAATGTAGGTAGAACCATCTGTCAGTCTTCCTTTTCACGAGCAAAGTAAAGCCTCTACCTAGCAGCCATAGAAATAATGCACAGCATGACTTCTTGGTCACCCATGATTTCTTAATACTTGTTATTTTAATATTTTATGAACCATGATAAAATTCATCTGCACTTTAAGCTTGTTGAACTTGTTCTGAGAAATACTCAATATTTGAGTTTTGTATACAAGACACAAACTAGCCTCAAATTCAAAGTGCAAACTTTTCATAGAAACAATGGAGGCTGGATATTCAGCTTTCTATGGAGATTAAAAAACAACCAAACAAAACCACAAAAGGTAGATATTATCTCAAAAAAATAATAATAATGTGCAATACGCAGCTTGAACAGCAAGGAAGCAAAAAATAGAGCATGGCCAGGAGTCCTAACTCAGAGGACAGGAGGGGAATGTGGCATCTAGCAACATCCCCAAGGGGCTACAACACTATATTAACTTGTAGGAATCATCAATAACATTTCAATTCATCTTGGTCCAAATCTTTAAATCTTCTATTATGGGTCAAATACCAGCCTCACCTCTAGCAGAAAATTGTTCCTGTGGAAATGGTCATTTGCTAGAAACACCATTACTTCAGTGAAAAAATCACTTTGATGGAAAATTCCTTAGTACATCTCTTTATGACAATGAAAATCCAATGAAATAAACACTTTCTCTTGTTATTGCAGAGGTACACACGCTCTAAAACCAACCACACCAATCACAATATATTACGTAGAAAATGAGCTACATCATAATAAAGGTTAACGATACCTCTGAAACAGTTATTTAAAGGCAGTGCTGGATTTACTTATTTCAACCATGAAATCGCAGAGGGCATACTGAAGATATGTGGCACTGAAAATGTCTGTACAGAATATCAATATACACCACTGAGATTTTATGTCTTAGATCACATGCAGTGGTATTGGTACTGATGAGAGTTTGGTTGTATGTTGAAAAGCAATTACCTAATGCCAAGCTCTCTGGTAAGCACCTGACAACACAGGATATGGTAAGAAACTATACAACTCTGTATGTACTTATTAAATGTTTGGACTGAAATGATTTGGCATCTTGGGAGAGCTGGTGATTTGGTTCTGTTGTGTGACAGATAGCACTTGCTGATCTGTTTGTTGTTTGCAGCAATTGTTTGACAAATCATGTCTTGGGGGAATTCAGTTGTTGGGACTTAGCAATCCAATTATGATCATCAGATTAGTAGCCAACTCTAGCAAGCGTGATTTCTGGTTTTGAGAGCTGGCCCCTGGAAAGGAAAAGCAGACATAATTTACTGTGGTATTGTAGGAAACTCTGTAAGTGGTTCAGAGTACAAATGGTACATTCAGATCAAAATCTCATTGCATCTCTGTTTTATGGGATGCTATGAAAATGTGGTTTTTATTTATTTATTATTATTATTACTCATTTCTTAAAAGCCAAGTATCCAGAGTAGAATTATAAATGCAGAAAGTGCTTTATAGATAGCTTCCTGTAATTGTACAGAACCTACAGAAGGTTAATGGGACAGAAAAAAAGGAGGTAAGTTAAAAAAGAAAAATGAAGGAATAGAAGAAGTATAAAATAAGACTAAAGGGATGATAAGGAGTGTTAAAAATGCAGTATTGCTATGTGCTTATAGCTCTGTACCTGGGTCTCCCTTTTCACCTTTGGGACCATCTCTTCCATCTCTGCCTGGTAAGCCATTGACCGCAGGAGCGCTGCACTGAATTACTGGGCAGGAATACATATTCTGTTCAGGTTTATCTGTGTTAACTGAACTCGTTAACTTCATCAGTAAAATCCAAAGTACCAGGGCATTGAAAGGCTGAAGAAGAGTCATTGCTAGGTCCACAGATCTGCAAAAAGTAAAGCAGAGTCATATCACAAATTTCTCCATTTACATCATTTTAAATGGTTGCCTAGGAAAGAGTTGCCTACAATGTCCAGGAAATATACTTCTGTCTTCAGTTAAAAGAGCAAGAACAGGGGATAGTGTCTGAACCATTTCATCTAGCCTCCAAGTGTATCTTTATGTATGAAACACAGAAGAGAAACAGCCAAGCTTATAAGAATCTGAAAATCTCAAGGTGTAATGAGAATACCTAATAGAAATAGAATATCATCCATCTCACATACTGCAAATGCACTGTAGTGTTTCCTTCATTGTATGTATAAACTTAAATCATTTCTCTTTATGCCAAATGAGTCACACAGAATTACAGTTTGGGACAAATGCTAAACTCTCCAAATATTGCATCTCTGCAGGGATGCTACTGTTCACAGCTATCAGGATGCCTAAATCTATACTGATTAAGCTATTTCTCTTAATAACGTCTTCACTGCTAGCAAACACCCACAGCTTAAAGGACAAAAATTTCACGTGTGTTTACATAGTTACAATCTAATTGCCTCCCAGTTTCTCCTTTCACACTTTGTACATTAGTAAGATACATTTGTTCCTCAGTATTACACCTCAGAGCCGAAGTTCTCTTGGATTCCAGATCTGCAATACTTTGCTGCCCTCTCTGAGCAGAATAGTAACAGGCAATAACGTCACGCTCTGCATGATGTTTCGACAAGTTGTACCACTGTAATTATCCTCCATTTTAATATGACAGCCAAATTTGATGCAATCACATCCCATGTATTTTGTGTTTAACTGAAAACCAACCAACCAACAACAAAAAAAGAAAAACCCTACGGCAAACACAAGCTGACAAACTTTTATAGTAAATGAGTGCTAAGTCAATTGACTTTATTTTCTCCCAGTTCCATCAGTTAACTTAAAATAGGAAACAAGTTTAAGAAAGTTCTGCTAGGTTAACAGAGATTAGGGTAAGGAATCAAATCCAGCATGAATATTGGTAATAATGTCAATTATTTCTCTTTATTTTAAGCTTCAAGAAAAATTTCCCATAGAGAGCAGACTCCCTAGTCATGTTTTATCTGATAAAGTACAATACAAAGTATAATCACTAGCATATTAATTACTGTGAGAACATTCTCATTAGAAAAAAAAAAAAAAAAAAGCAGAGCTTAAGAAGCACCACTTTTCTATATACTTCTCTGTGCTGCTACTTTTAGGCTCAGATCAGAATCTTGAGCAATGGCCTATAATAAAATAAAATATGGTAAAGTATTTAGATGGTCAATATAACAAAGCTGGAATCTTAGTTTATATTTTTTAGCCAGCTTCATGAATGAAGCCAGTTCCTTTCATCCCTCGATGGGTTTCTTTCTGCTGGATTTTTATACTGTGTTAATTATCCAGTACCAGGGAAGTTGATATCACTGCAGTCCCCCATTAACTTAGTAAGAAAAAACTACTAATAATAGTCCAATAAAAGAAAAATTGAAAACAAAATGTTAAGCTCACAGAAAAGTGCTTTCCCTACAGAGATTCCCTCTCATACAGATCTTTGTTGTTTTTGCCTACCAACATGTCCTTCAGAAGCTACAACCTATTTACCTCCTAAGTTTTCCAAGCTGACCACCCCATTTCTTTATTCTAGGACATACAAAGTGCCTGTTTACCTTGGTGAAATTGGAGGCAGGGTTTCCTAGCAGCTAAATCACTTCCAAAATAGATTAATGATAGTTTGCACCAACAGTAGTTTAGTTAAAAATGCAAAATGTTCCCAATTTCTCCAAAAAAATCTAAGGGAGATAAAATAGGAAAAACAGATTTTGCAATCTGTATTTGGATTTAGAGAAGATGGAGAATCCCACATGGAGGATCATGCTAAGTGTGGGTATAACAACACTCCTGGGGTCCCGAGGCTTACACAGTTGCAGAATTTCTCAGAAGAGAGATCAGGCTCTAAAAGATGTCATGAAAATTATTTTATATTTAGGAGGCTAGTTAGCTCTGGAGTAGATATAGGAGCCACTATTTCAAGGTATAAATCTCAGGAAATTCTTCCATTCCTCCATAAAAGGTGCTTTAGGACATGATTCACCCAATGCAGATAAACAGTGGTGAAGGGATCCCGGAAAAGGCAGCTAGGAGTCATTGTTCCAGTCAAAATCAAGGCAGTGACAACTCTGAGTCATCAGCCCCAAAACCTGAGTTTGACAGCACGGGACAGCCCTATTAAGTCACTCACTGGGAAACTGCTCCTCAAAAGTAAATATTGCATTTATAGGGGACAGAAATTAAACTGACAAATCTCATATTGCTAACATTCCTCCTCAATAGCTTGTCATGCGCTGGTAGGGCAGCCAACAGAACTCCTTTCTAAGCAGCATGTCTGTACCTGCAAGGGTTGCAGGGCCTCAGTATGGTCAAATAGATATCAGAGCAAAAGAGAGCTTTACTTACCAGCACCTTTACCTGATCAGTACACAGTGAAACTCTTATCACTCTGTTGGCTCTCCTGACAGCCAGCGTGACAGAACGTAGTAGAGAAGAATTGGAAAAGAAACTTGCTGGATTTTTATCTTGCGAACAAGCCTGCCAAGAGGAAAAAAATCCCTTACATTTCTACTGAAAGCTGTAATTTTGGGCTTTATTTTGGGAAGAGGTGGCTTACTGGCTTATCTCTGTCTTGCACAACACTAGCGATTGCCTACTTCAACCTTACCACCCTATTTACATGTTATTGCGTATGACATTCTGGGATTAAGCCCTTTGATCTTTGCATGGCCTTGGAGAGATTTTCACTGTGTTACAGTACAACCAACCAACCAACAAAAAATCAGAATACCTGCAGGTACCAAACATTTTGACTGCAAGATGTTTCCCCATGTTCAGTCAATGGTTTAATTTTCAAATTGGTGGTTAGGCAAAAATTCTCAATAGAGCTTGCATGTCCATCCAATTATGGTACCACTATGTAGACATGAAAAGCACTGTAGCAGGAATAGTGTGTCTGTGGGGATATTGCCATGGGTAGCTCTGCAAAATGAACAACAAAATACAATTTTGAGGAAGAGATGTCTCTGGCACCTCTCCTTACAGAAAACTTCCTTACCTGTTTGACATCTCCAGCTGCAAAAATCAAATCAAAATCTCCATACCTGCAGCAGTGGCAGGAGTGATTTTGTTCCTAGGGTCCCATTTCTGGGACTGATATTCTCCAATGTGATTGAGTCAGATACAGATCTTGTAGCCTGACAGGCTGCATCTCTATCTTTTCTGTTCAGGAGCCAGAATAAATTTAGTGTCAGTAAAAATAAAATGAAAACAATTCAGAGCAGAGCTGTTTTTCAGATGTAATTTGCTAAAATCATTGTAGACCCAACACCACTAAACAGGAATTTGGAATTAGAGATCTATTTCTTTAAATAGGAAGCTGGAATTTCCATACCAACTGTTGCTATTTTGGTTAAGAACCTGAATGTGGTATCCATATGCTCTCAACACGTGACATCCAAGGTTCCTGTTGTCACCTTGTAACCCATGAAAACATCTGGTTTATTTTTCCCTGTTGAAATGTTGAAATTCTCTGAAGGTTTCTTGCCTGCAAAAGTGGAAGCATGTAGTAGATAGGGTTCTTAGCAATTTCCCTACTCCCAGTTCTCACCAGCTCAGAACAATCAGTATCATGTGAAGCATCTTGTTGAAGCATCTGTTTATCACAGAGTAGAAATGTTACTGAGCTGTAGCACAACAGCATGTTTACACATTATCCAAGCCCACGGGACTATTGTAAATTCCTGCATCTAGTGACAAATAAAAATCATAAGGGCAGGTGGTTCATTATTCAAAATTATTAGAAGGTTTTCTTCATGGAATTTGTCATTTCATTTTCTATCTCTTTATTTGTATACAGACTTTCCTTCCTCCAGATTTATTTGAGTACTCAGTTCCTTGCTATTTAGATGCTTGAATGTACCTTCTTTCTGTATATCATTCTTTGTGGGAATGGTCTTTTCTTATGTCTGTCTGCTCTTTGATGTATGGTGCCGCTCTCTGCAGATTTCCTTGGAGAAGCAAGCAGCCCAGCACGTGAGAACACTTGGCTTTTGAAGTTTTAAAGTTGACTTTGGAGCCGTGAGTTTTGAGTACTCTTCACCAGCAGCAATATCATATGGGAATAACAGAAGTGGGAGCTATATCCAATTATTTTCATCACAGCATAGCAGGGTGACAGCTTCTAGAGGCTTGCAAAAGAATATATGGCTAAAGCAGTGGATAGAAATGCACAGCCAGCTCATTGATTCACTTTGATGTCAGACCAACAGTGTGCTCTTATCTCCAAACCAGGAGCTTAAAAAGTATTTCAAACTTTTCATTGAGACAACTAGAAACAGGATTAAAGAGTTTTGAAGAACAAGACCCTAGGAATAACCTTGTTTCAGAAAAACCTCAGACGAGGCATTGTGGAGCACAAGTCTTAATAGGTGCTCATACAGAGAGCTTAATTAAAGTCCCTAGAAAGATGTAAAGTGGAAGCTGTTCTGAGCAGGATCTTTCTCTTCTGAATTAGTAGTGGTTTATCCCTTGCCTGTGTAACCTACCATGCATCCGTACTTCTGCACAGCAAGAAGGATGGAGCAGAACTGAAGATCTTAGTCTATTTCTTTTCACTTGTCAGCCAGCTGAAAGGCTGTGTGGATGAATAGTTGTTTCCTGTGTTGGGCCACCACCTTGAGTCATTCCTCACTAATGATAAAATCTTTGGATGTCCTGCACCCACTCTATATATTAAGAGCAAGGCAAAAGCATCAATTGCTGTAACAGATGGAAATTTCTATGCAGGACACACGAGGAACAATGCCATAGCAATTAACACAGATAAGTAGGAATAGGAATAATATTGTGATTAAAATTATAGTATCACCCTTTATTCACTCTAGCAGTTAGTATAAGCATCAACATGTAGAAGAGTCTGAGTTCATGTTACTGGAGTCTGCCTATAGAAGTAGAGACCTACACAAGTCATTCCCAGCAAGTTTCCAGTGGGTGTTAATGATAACCAGATATTCTTTTATTTATTTTTCTATCATGGGCCAAGTAGCCAGGAAACTAGGTACAAAGCTGATACAAACTCCTCCTTCCTCAAACTTTAAATGATCGCATTTTAGTCTGGTCCTATGCTTATAAACCAAAAACTATTCCTGTTTTTTATTAAAAACAGACTCTACAGAGATGCTGGTCTATAGTTCAGAGTTAGCAAGACTGAACATGATCTTTAGAGAAGCAGTAAGGCAGTGAGATCAATCTGAAGCAGACCTGACAAAAAACAAACAATTTTCTTCACTTAGAGGAAGTTCAGGTGTGTTTGAGGTTTCAGACAAAGTTCACAATTCACACGGCGTCTCCTCACACAGGGAACAGACTACTCAGAACACACATACTGAGTTCCTTCTTTTCCTTTGAATATTAGCTGCTTGAGTTTCCAGCCATCTGAGCTAAAAGGCATCCACGCTTTCAGAGCTCGTAAAATATCCTGTCTGATTTCCAGATTTTCACTTTACTTACAAAAGATGATGCAGAATGGCACTTCTGTAAGACGAGTTGTTCAGTTTGTTAATTGATTAGACGAGTAAAGAATTCTGGAGGATTTTCTTCATACTGAAAGAAAAACATGTCAAGCACAGGCTTCTCCAAGCACAGGACAGCTGAGACTCACATGCTGTTGAAGTATCAGAAGCTGTAAATACATTTTGCGTCTCAATATAAGTGCACATTGAGAAAGATTTTGTGATGATTTAGATAAGAATCCAGATATACATTTCACATAGATTTGCTAGTACACCGTAGTGTCTGGTTCTACTGAAAATTCTTTAACATGCACAGTAAAGCTTGCAAGGCATGGGGTAGTTAATGAGATCAGACACTCAGGGATGTGTCTTAGGTGTGATTATGGGATCAATTAAATCATTTTCCTGCTTCAGCAGGATCTTGCCTTTCTGTCTTTTACTGATTCTAGAAAAGAGTCAGTCATTAGCCGATCCAGAAGTCAGCGACAAGGGAAAACAAGAGAGGCTAACTACTCAATTGAAAGCACAGCCCATAATGAATAAAGTGGCCAGGAAGTGACCTCTGGTGGACAGCAACAAGAGTGTTAAATATGCATACGTACTCAGGAGAGCAGCTTATTCGTTTAACTACTTTACATCCACTGACTTGAATATTATCTAATATTATGCCATAATCAAACTTTCTCCTTAAACCAGAATTATTTAATGCAAAAATCGGAAACTAATACCAGAATGGTAAAGTTTTGAATCATAAACTTTAGAAACCTCTGTCACCAAAATGATTATTGACTTTCCATGTAGTAACACTATACTTTTAACAAAGTAAACCAAAGGCAATCTTTCAGGTGATATAAAATTACAAATTTACAAGCAATTTCAAAGGGAACAGAGTCCTCGTTTGATGGCATGTCAGTAATTCTACAAAACACACACTTTTCACAGACTGGGGGAGGTGGTGGAATCTGCTGCTTTCAGCACACGCAAGGTGCTATCACAGCCTCTGTACTAAATCATGAAAACTTTTATAGCTATGCACTAAAATACAGAACATCCCTAAGGACCTCATCTATTCCCAACTAAATGCTGCTGAAGAGAATCATAAGCTTTGGAATTCCTTTTGATATTGTGGCCTGAAGAGGCTCACAACGCTGGGTTTTGGGGCCTGTATTTGCAGAGTGCATGCACCTTCTGAGAGACCATGAACTTTGTGCTTGCAGATTGCAAGCTCCCTCTTGGTGGTTAGAGTCGCTTGCCCTTCCTACTGTTTCTCAGTTTCCACCTGGAAACTCCAAGAGCTTCTCGCATGGGTCTAACTCTAGATACCAGAGAAGGTTTGCTGTACAGAAATAAGACAGTGAAATTATTCTCAAGGAAAACCAGTCTGTCTTGGCAACAGTTGTCCTGGCAACAAGGCCTCCTAGCGGAGGATCATGGCCACTGATCCATGGAAAGTGATCCCTGAGTCATTTTTCCCAGGGATAGGGAACAGTGCTGAGAACCCCCCACCATTTGACTTTTCCCCCAGCTCACATTGTGAGGAGCTCCCACGAGCCAAAGAGGTTAACTGGAATTCTGCCTCTTGACCATGGATACAGAGCATATTAATTACAAGGCATATTAATAGGCAGCACTTTTTTTTTTTTTTTTTTTTTTTTTTTTTTTTTTTTAAATCCGATCATATTAAGGACTGGTTAGCTCTCCAGTAGGTGACAAAAATTGTGCTGGAAAATAACATTCAAATGTAAGTCAAGACAGCCACGACAGTACTAAGCAAAGCACATATAAAATCAGCAGAGCACATTTCTGTCTAAGATCTTCAGAAGTTCATATGAAAGCTTTGAAGAGCTGCACAGCTTTCAAAGGAAGGCTGCACCGCACAGCCCCAGACCTGAGCCCAGCCAAAGACAAGGACATGCAACAGATGCACATCAGGGAGCTGGAACCATGAGCTCGTACCTTAGACAGTGCTTCCATGCTCAGCTCTCCCTGGCTGCATGTTATGACTTGATTGCTCTTAATTGCTGAAGTGGCATTACTGCAAGTCTGTATCACTGCAGGACAAAGCACGTGCTATGTTAATCACAGCTCTTTCCCCTGCACAGCATATAACTACCACTCATTGATTAAACAAGCAAGAGGTTGAGCAGTGAGCAGAAACTTCCACTACCATGGTTTGAAACCGATCCGTTATAAGAATCAGGAGAGCTACCTGGGTCCATTCAGGCTCAAAAGGTCCACCATGAGTGTGAGGATGAGCAGGGCTGCACCAGGATGCCCGGGTCCAGAATCAGCAGGGCTTCCAGCCATTTCTCAGAAACGGATCTGAAAGAAACATTCCTGTTTCTGAAAATATGACTTTAATAAAAGCATTTTGTTCTGGAATATTTCTCACAGTTCATTCTACTTCTTTGATATGAACTATGCCAAACTATTCATATGATTATTTAGTCATGAATATTTGGACACATGGCATTTTCACATAAGAGGAACGCACAAGAGTTTATTAGATGATAGTGCAGCCATTGCATGAACTAATCTTTGCAGAAAAAGATTTGAAGCAGAGTAACTTTTTCCAGCAGTTTACACTACTTTTTCCATTACCTGCACAGTAAATGTTTCAGGAGGCTGTTAGGCAGGTGGACTAACAGAGACTGTCAATGAGGGAGAAAAAACACCTGTGGCAATAAATCATATAGACTGAAAACTGCATAGAAAATACTCAGAGCTATGGAAAATCCCACTTCTAACCTAAACTAGTAAACAACTTGAAAAAATGAGCACAGACATAGAAATTATGAACTGACTGCAAATCAGCCGCAAACACATTAAAGGCTTGTATTTGTTCAAATACATTATTCATAATGAATAATTTGAGCAGTAGTTGTATGCAATTTATGTTGTATAAACTTAAGTAAATACTTGTAACCAAAAGCTGATTTAAAGAATTAATCAGCAATCTCTAAATAAAATTCAATTACTAAATAACTCCCTCCCCGACTTGTAAAGCCATATGTTTCCTTCGGCATATATTCCAATATTTCTATGAGCAGCTAAGCCTTGTAACGTTGGGATACTGACAGTTTATGCCCGATGAAGCTTTTGCTAAGCAGGGGAAGAAACAATTGTTTTTGAGAAGTCCTTAAAGTATTTAAGGTTCAACAGCAACACCACCTCTACATAGGTTTAATCTACATAGCTACATTTCTATTCAAGGATTTTTATTTTTTTTAACAATTTTTATTAAAGGAACAGAAGGATTTTTTTTTTCCTCTACCAAAGCACTTCCACTGACCTCCTGTGCTCATTTAGATGTGAAACATAGAAGTGAACATCTCAGGTTTAGAAGTGTTGCAATACAGTGTAGCACATCTGCACAGTCTGAATTGATGTACCACACTGGTACATCAGTTGTGCTTTTTAGTGACCACAAGCAATTAAGAAATTCACATTTCACATGTCTTTTAGTCAGCTGTGTCAAAATCCTTTCCTAAACACCATGACACACTTATGTCATTTTAACTTTCAACAAGGAAACAGCTAAGTACCATTACTAGTTAGATACACATGCAAACAATAAGCACAACTTCACCAAAGACTTCTTTCTACACCCAGGATCTCCTTCCCCTCTCAACTCTTCCTTCCCATCATTACCTGGCAAAATATCTCTAATACGGGTACAAAAAAAAGCATGTCCACATACCCACGTACCTGAGTGACTGTGCTTCCATCTCAGTCCACAGCTTCTTTGAACTCAGTGACAGCTACAGAGAAGAATGACAACTGGGTTTGATTTGCACAAACTTCACACAGTTCTGCACTAATTCTGGACTAAATTTGAATATTTTGATAGCAAATTCTGACAGCAAACAAGTCGTGCTAAAGCAATATCAACAGACGCATTAGTAAACCAGATAGTTTTGAACTGTTGGAGATAATGAAGAATGTATACAAACGAACCCACCCTCCAGCTATTACACCCTCTCAAATTATTATCCAGAGGGAAGAACTTTTGTGGCTTTAACAGTTAGCTAAGTTCTTACCAACAGTTGAGACACTGTACAGCTTCCTATTCACTTTTTGGACTGTGGATTAAACACATACCAGTGATAATGTTGAACTAAACAACAAATAAAACATCTAACATTTTCACAGAAATGAAAGACCTACAATAACTCTAGTGCAGTATTTTGGATTACCTACTTTCCACTAATATTTTACCAGCTCTCTCATACTCACTTTGTCATGCAAATGGCACAAATAATTTCCTATTATCTTTCCATTTATCCTCTGCTTCAAAAGCAGTTTTAGGGTTCTGAATGGTTTTGGAATGGATTCACAGCTTGCCACAGGGAGGATGCCATTTTGCAGGTTGAGCCTGTTTGGAGAAACACTCCAAGCTTTACTCACTTGTTTGAGATGCATCCAGAGGTTGCTACGTAGCGGATGGGCAGTTAGGCAGAACAAGCTCCTCTAGATCTGACTAGTGAATGCAAGAACAACACTGTTGAAGTTTTGCCTTTTGTAAATGATATGTACAATTACCCAACATTATAGAATAAACACAAATATATGTACATTTTTAACCCCCTCCACGTGACTAGTTTATGGCAGCAACTGAACAACTATCAGTTGTCATTAGTCTTTGATAGCATTGCTACTCAGATATCAAAGTTGTCTCATTTCTATAAAACGTGTCTTAGCATTTGAAAAATATTTGTTAATGAATTGTAACTGGTCTTAAAAGTTGCCAAAAATATGGAAGTTAACAAGATTTTTTGATCCCAGGATTCTGAAACACTAGATTTTCTAAAGAGAGTGAGACAAAGATATGTTGATATGATGAGAGATGCAATAATGGGTTGGTTTATTTATTATGACAGAGCTCCTTAGCTCTCAAGTACTTCTAGGTCACATCCCATCAAACAGGAGTTTTGCAGCTCCAGTATAATAAGAATGACTGTTATTCTGTTAGTCGCTTACCTCATATAGTCCGCGTAACATTTACATGACTAGTAGTTTGAATAGAATCTTCAATGCAAATTGATGTATATATTAGAACAGAAAAATACACCCTGTGCCCTGGCACAGACTTTTTTCTGTTAGTAATTGCTGCAGCAGACAAGCAATGTCTGCACTCTAGAGCCCCCTTTCCACTAAAGCCTGAAGACATTTGTAATCTTTTCGGTCTGGTACCCCAAAGTTTTCCAGATTTTTTTAAAACATAGCCATTGTTTTTAAAGCCTAATTTTAATGTATTATTTTAAATAGCATGTGTAAATGCAGAAATAGTTTTGAAAGATGTGGAATAGATCCCCAGTACTTCCATATATACAAGAGAAGCCCTTAAAAACAACCATCTGTTTCCCCCAATGTTTTCTAACCTGTGTTTAGATAATCATAGGAGACTTCACAGCTCTTCATACATAACTGTGAAATGACTACTAAACGATAGATAAATAAGGTCATGGGAGGATTTATTGTTGCTAATGTCACCTTGCTGTAAGAGGGAATGTTCATTTTCTTTCAGTGAGTCACTACACAGCAGATGTTGTCTGTTTGTCTAAAAGTGATAAGGAGGGCAGGACACAAGAAAATTAATTTTCACTGATGACAAAACAAATGATGGAAGAAAGTCACGTGGTTGACAAACAGCAGTATGAAATCCAAGCAGGAATGCTAAAACACTGATGATGCAAGTAAAACTATAATGGGGGTATCATTTATGCAATACAGTCCAAAATGTTATTAAATCTGACACACAGACAATATATTAAGTAACATGTACATTTATACCAAGTGACAAATAACCCAGGTACAGATAGATTAAAGAGGCAGAAATTTTACCAGGGTCCACCTTTCCACTTACGCATTTGTCCGTTGTTCTCTTTTTACCATTCTATTTATTTCTACCAATTCCCTGTCCGAGTTATAGGATTTTATTACATACATGCCTAAGCATTTCTTCTGCCTGTATAGCATACAGCAGCTTGGCAATGAAGAGCTTTTGAAGTCTCAAGTCACCTTCAAAAAAATGGTTTTGAATATTTTTCCACTGGCAATCATGTCTTTTGGGAGCAGGAGAATAAGGAGGACCCAGAAGCACAATACATCTAAATTACTGTCAGCACACCATAGCAGAGTGGCAGCTTCTAGGAGCCTGCTGAGCAAGGCCACGCTATTTCCCTGAGTGACCCACATGTGAGAGCACTGCATACAAATGCACAGCCAATTTGCCAATTTACTTTGATGTCAGTTCAGCTGAATGCTGCTATTCCAAATGAAAAGTCTAAATGGGTTTCCAGCTCTGTAGTTCTCTGAAAAGGGGATCAGGATCAAAGGGGTCCTGGAACGAGAAACCCTTTGAGATGGCCTTTACATCATGGTGTTAGCAAGATCCTGGAGAACGACTTCAGCCAGATCTCAGAGGAATCTGTTTTAACTCTGAGAAATGTTATTTCTTGATGGAATATTGTATTTCTTGTATGAAGTAATTGGCCGTGGTTTATGCCACCAGCATATCACCACCTGCCGTGCAATAGTTGGGCTGCACAGCTCAGCTGTGGACAAAACAAAGCCTGCAACCTCTCAGGTGCCCACATCAATTGCAAACCACATCTCTGAATCTAATTCACCTGTATGGTGAAGTGACTAATGGAAACTGCTGCACCTCTGCTATGCCAGCTTCTCCTACCTAAACAAGGACCTTATCTGCAACTCTCACCCTGGAAAGTGCACATTTTTTCTCTACTTTTATGACATCTTCGTTTACTCTACAAGGCTTCTGTCTATAACTGTAAGCTACTCCTTTTATTTGTTTTTTGATTCCTTTAAGAAAAGGATGAACTATGCCACTCAGTTCTCATAGTCTTTAAATGTTGTCCTGTTTGGACCACACAGCCCATATTTCCCATGGTCTTTAACACTTTATTCATTTCCATTGAGTTGAATCAAAAAAGTTGAAGAGAATGAGATGAAGAGAAACAGTGCAGATAAAGCAAGTCTATACCATGATTTCATAGTATTGCAAACATTTGCATATTGCTCTCAAAACCACTAGACGTAGGCCATACCAACTAAAAGGAAACCCTAATCTTTTACGAGAGGTGCAACGCACAAGATTGAACTTACGGAACTTAAATGGAATTCCACAATACATATATTCATACTGAATATATTTAAAATTTTCAGATGTTTGCATTTATATCCTTTTTGAATAAATTGCTATAATTAACAGAGTAGTGGCTTTTTAAATAATCTTACTAAAACCAAAAGGAAGACTTAAATGGAAACAAGGCATTGCTTTCTCTGCAAGTCTGCCCAATCAGGCTTTGTAAAATTATGTGATGGGAGGAGATACAATCATGAAAAGCTTTCTGTGCTATGCAGTGGATTTCTTCTTTAAGGGTGGGAGAATTTAGACAGAAGTCAACTTTCCATGTAGACTAAACAACTGCACTGACCTAGATATACTGGAAGTAAATTAATTACAATTTCAGGAGAAAATGCGGCCTCTTTTGAATCTCAAATCATCACTAAACCCTAATACTTCATTCATTAACAGGGATTTCTCTGGTAAACAGCAGACTGTGATGTGTTACTGTTTGAAATCACAAACTTCACTGCTTTACTTAATCTCAGAATATATTGGATTTATTGGAAAATGTGAAGCAATGATATTCTATTTATAGCAGTGCTATGATGATGAATGAGCATTACCTTAAGGTAAAATAATTATGGTGAGTTAATACTGGCCTTATCAGAAACATGTCTAGACTTCTGTCTTTATTACTAGCTAAGCTGGAAGGCTCCTCTGGCTGGGAAATTGCCACTGTTTTATCTTGGTCTCCCTATCTTTCTGTAGTATCCTGCTTGCCATCTCTGCTGCTCTGAGGAATTCTGTAAGGAACAGAAATGCAAAACATTCTTTTCTCATATTTGCATAGAATGGCAATTAAATGCTCTTGACAATGACATTTCTAAAGAGGAAAATGTGGAAAGCAAGAGAAAAATATATTATTCAAATATCTGCCCTGAGAAAATGATGGCAAGAAAAGAATTGTGTGCCAGTATGGCATACTTGCCAAAAGCTTTATCTGGGAGACATTTCTGCCATCCTCTCCAGGCTGCTTACAGGGAAACTATGACAAGTACCAACGCAAAGCCATAGAGAAACTCTAGATATCTGATAGAAAACTACATTAGAAAACATCTTGAAAAGACGCAGATATTCAGAAGCAATAACAAAAAGTTTTGCCAGGACTGCGGTAGAGTATATGCTTACGGAAGACTTTTTTTGCAAAGACTAATAAAGCAATTGTTTTGCTGGACAGAAGGGGCAAACCTACCTTGCTTTGTGCCACTGCAGCGCTGGTGCTGATGCATAAGGCTGCCTGTTTGTGACCAGCGTGGATCCCTTCTGTTCCATGATGTTCTTTTCAGCTGCCTGCTAACACAGATGAGCAAATAAGTCACTATCAGTATGGAAAGGATGATGAAAGGCTAGAAGGCCTTGCTTGCTTGAATCAGAAAGGTTTAAATTTTTCTTCCTAAGTAATTTCAGTAAGATATAAAAACATACCGCCTTAAGGATTTGCCCTAAAGGCATTAGTCTTCTATCCTTCCTTCAGGCAGAGATGGATTGTATGACCTTTCACAACCTTTAAGCAGCCCTTTCTTCTATACTGCTCTTTTTTCATTGGTTTAATGCCTTAATAGTATTTTCTTGTGAGCAGCTTCATTTTGTGAGTACTCAGTCTCTTATGACACATACAGTTGGCGTTCATTACCATTTTTTCTTAACTTGGTAGTGAGAAATTTTCAGACTTTCTCTAAAGTTAAAATTAAATGTATTTCCTCCAGCCATCTTGAAACATCAGATTTCTGCAGAATTTAACAGGACTCAGAATGATGCTTCCAATTGGTCCAGGCACATTTAGTTTTTCATATCAAATCATTTTAGTTTTAATATAAGCGTTTTAAATTGCCCTAATAATACTTTTTCAACTTTAAGCCATAGATGAAAATAATGTCATTTTTTCTTTACAATATTTTGAGTGTGCTTGGTAAGGATGTTAGCTGAGTGTGCTCAGATAGTTAACAAATTCCTTCCTCATTACTAGCAACAACTTCTATTGGAAATAGTTCTTATGCCTACATAATTTCCCTTATTTTGGCCTTTCTTCTTGTTGATACAGAAAAAGAAAAAATGGCATTCTTATAGATGTTTCCAGCTTTAGTTTAAAATATTGAGCTGGACCATATATTACACACCTTCATATTTTGCTTAAAGAAAAAAAAAAAAAAGGTATGAAGGATTTTTCAGAAAAAAATCTGAAGCAACTCCATCAGGAACAGACTTCATTCACTATCAGACCAGAATGGATTTAGATATGGTAACCAAAAACTGAAAGCTCTGTAATCATACTAAATCGGAAGATTTTATAAACCTTCAGAATAGCTATGCTCACAAGTCTTCTAAACATACTCTGCAGGGTGAGCAGAACTGTACTAGAAGTTAATTTAATGAAGAACAGTTGAACATAGTTGTGAGCAAGACAGATTGGAGAAAGATTTTTTTTTTTGTACCTGGATGCCCTCCTGTCCCCCATTTCCTGTTTCTGTCTTTGCCTGGCTTTCTCTTCGGAGCAGGGTCACTGGTGTGGGTTTGCAGCGCTGGAGCTGTCGCCAGGAGCTCTCATTCCCGGGGCTGACGTACTCAGCTTGGATGCAGCAGCACTGCTCCATCATCTGGTCTGGAAGAGGTAGTAAAAGAGTCACTGTCAGGGCTGTTAGCTCTCAGCTGCTCATGCTCTGTAATACATCTATACTAAATCAAGTTGCCTTGATTACTACTTTTTTTTTTTTTTTTTTTTTTTTTTTTAAAAGCATGAATACTCCTGGTCAGCTCTTAAATAAACCCCTTATGAATGAAGCACTTAAAAAAAATTAATTTCAAAAATCACTTAAAATTTGGAAACCCAAAGTGGCAAACTGAGGTTTTATTTCACCATCTTGTCAGAGCCTTGGCACATATGTACTCCCAGATGCATTTCTCCTCACTTATAGTTAGGGGTGTGCAATGCCCCCTGAAAATAACAGGCCTTAGAAACGGGGCAGGTATCCAACATGCTTGGAAGCCTCTATTTCTCAAGTGTTAGGTGACGGGCTTGGCGAGGGCTAAAAAGCCTGGTAATTATGGGGGTATTTCTGGTAAGCCAATAAAACTGCAAAATTCAGCCCTTGTAATTCTGTATCTTTATATTCCATTTTGCTGTTTCACTCGTTAGCTGTAGCAAGTGCCCAATCTGAGCTCACAGTTGCTCTGAATTGATGGAGTCTGTTCAAAGAGAACTGCACTAACATCCGATTCAGTGAACTTCGATCTTTGTAATCAGCAGCCAGGAAACATGCAGACTGGATCTATCAAATATACATTTATCCACCCAGGTGTGAAAAAGGTAGATACACACAGATAAGCTGTATTGTAAGTATAGCACCAAAGTAATCCAAGGCCAGAATTATGAAATCTCAACAATAAGAGATAGCACATCAATATATCTTCTGTAGAACAGGAGATCAGAAATATGGCTTGCCTCATACGCATTTAATGTAGTGCCATATGTTATGTTAAACTCAGAATCATTTTAGTAGACCTATTATCAGAAAGTCATCTACATAAATGCAGACTCTGAATTAAAAATAAATAAATGCCACCTTTTCTGAATGCAGCTTCATTGATAAATGACAAAATGAAAACTAGAGGCAGAAAGAGCACTTGGTTATTTACTCTGTAATTTTTGTTGCTTTGCAGAAGTCTTAGCAGAGCTAATTTTGGAGTTCAACCTTCCATTAGCCTGCTAAACATTTAGTGAAATGATCTGAAATCTCTCCCCATGCCACTTTACTTTAGATACATTTAAATAATTAATCTAAAAGAATAATCTAAAAATGCTAAACAATTATGCTGTAGCAGCAAGATAATTTCAGCTGATAGCTAATTAACTGATATGGCTACTATCTGGCATAATAGAAATCAAATGTAGATTATTTTCTGACTTCCAGAGTACTTGAAAATAACAGAAACAATGTGCAAGTTACTGCAATCTAATGCTTAAGCCCATGCAAAGCCTACATTGAAGATTGATCAAAAGTCTAATAAAAGCAATGAAAATACTTCCACGGACCATAAAGTCTCTGAATCATGCCTCTCTCAAAGTTAATTTGCATCATGTTGAATTTAGCAGTAAATACAAAATCTGAAATTCAAACAGAAAGGATTTTCTTCTGTGCTGTATTCAACTGACTTCATATTCTTCCAGTCGCATCTGGAATTCCTACTGTTCTTTCCCCATACCCAGTTGTCATTTTACTGGTTACTGTAGGACATCGAGATCTAATTATGGGCTGCTGTGGAAGATGTTCCACAGAGGTTCCCATCTCTGTAAGGCTTATTGAAGATTCAGGCGTAGATCAGATTTTATTCTCCTATTCCTTCCTTACATGATTCTCATATCTGATTTAAATTTAAGATCATTTTTCTTTCCATGGACAGTATTTTTAATAATACTTGAGGAATTTCTAATTCGGCTAAAAAAACATTGAAAGATTCTTTGCAAACCTCCTGACAATCCTGAAGTAGGCTAACGTTCTAATAAGAGAGTACACTCTGAATTTATCACCTGTTATGCCAGTTATAAATTCACTGACATTAAAGAAACAATGAGGAGAACCTAATCTAAAGAAATGTGGAATGGAATGGTTCTGTTCAGTTCAGAGGGAAGGGGCCTTAGGAGGTCACCGAGTCCAGCTGTCTGATTGGGCCAGCTCAGAAGCCCTCGTTCCCCTAAGCCAACTCTAGCCATAGGTATCCTGCTCTGTAGCGTACCTAACTTCTACCTGGATCTTGAACATTGCTTTTGCTTTTTGTTCCAGGACTTTAACATTTAGTATGGTTTAAAGGTATCCAAATCTTTCATTCCTGAGCATTCATTTAAAACAGCCTTACAGCACTACATGATATAAACCAGTAGTTCAACTAAATCAAACTTTATCAAACTTTATCAAATCAAACTTTAGATCAACTAAAAATAAGAGGTTAGAGCCATGAATAAACAGTAAATAAATAACTGCACATCCTGATCCATCTTTTCTCTTTTAAGGACATCCATCCCATTCCTTCATTTTAGAAGTATTATACATGTATTTGGTTCCTATTTTTGGAAAGTCTGTGTTGGAGTAGAGCTAGCTGTTATCATTTAGGGACTGCACCAGAAGAGGAGGATGTGAAACTGGTGGTAGCAGTACCATGCAACTGCTCAGTTGTAATCAGGGGATCTTGATGCCAAGTAAGGTACATATTTTTCAGTACTATAAAAAGCCTCAAGGCATGCTAAATATCTACAATAGATCTTATTTGCATAAATACATGCATAAAAAAAATTCAGTATTCATAAAGACGTTTTTAATCTTTAGTCTTTCAGACAGGTCTTGTTAAATCATAAATGTTCAAACAGTTCCTCACGCTTGAACATTCCTTACTTCATGCCCATACAAAGAGTCAATTTGTTGAACTTGCCCTCTAAGGCATTTACAAATTGTACTAAAATATCTGTACACTTAACATTCGAGTGCTCCTACTGAAGTCCTGCAATTTTTGTGCTACAGAGCTATTTGTGCAACTACAATATTTAGGTGGGCAATGACTTTTTAAGAAGAGGAATTGCTGTATTTGCAACCTCATATGCACGCTTTAAAACTACTATTCTTGCAATATTTCACTCTGCAATCAAAACTGCACCCTTGTCACACCAATAATTTTGCTCATTTATGCCTCTAGTTTCCTGCATTAACAGCATAAATTTAGAGCTGCATTTTTGCTGCTCTCAGGAGAGCATAAAAAAGAGCTCCACATTTAATATCTAAAAGGCAAATGTGTTAAGGAAATGAAACTTTCGCAATTTATGTATTGCTTCATCCTGAAAGAACAGAATTAAAAGATACCTAATGGACTTCAGACCCTTTGCAATTATGTTTCAGAGGATCTTTAACATAAAACCTTCCCCTTAGAATCTGGCACATTAGACATATACATTTATTCACGTATACTATTGACTAGGAGACAAGAGCTTTGGTTTCTTAGCTGTGACAGTTTACAGTAAACAGCAGTGGCACCTACCATACTTAAATGTATTCATACTGTCAACTGAATGAAATATAATCTAAATTATTATAATAAATTATAATAAATATATTATTACTAAATTATGCTACTAAGGTGATGAAATAAAATAAATGAGTTAGATCATCATATGCAGTGAGTGAATACTAACAACGGGAGTTATATTGATTACAATATCTGGGAATCTACAACACAAGATTAATACATCAGACAAATGTTCTTCAAACACATTTTCTTGCAAATCCCTGTTCACCATCTTTTCAAACTTCAGTCATTGGCTTCCGTTTGTTTTTCACTGTTACCTGCCAAGCACACATGCCAAGTTCTGGCTATTGGGGCTTAGTTTTACAGTAAACTAATCTTGTGATACAGCACGAGAGGGGCAAAAGAGTCATGCAGCATAACTTGAATATTAATTTTCACATGGAAAAGTTACTTAGACAGATTTTTGGATGATGAATTTTACTATACAATACAGAGCAAGGCTATCATATACTCTTGAAACCTTTACCTTAAATTAATATACCTCCAGCACAAATATATACCAAATCTAGAAAATACAGATTTCACAAAACCATTTTATTTAAATAGTAATAAAGTAAACTTTCCTAGAACATGAAAACTATTCTGGGGCTATGAGTAACCAAAAGCTTTATCTACACAAAGAGCAAAGAAAAATCCACACTGAGAAAAACACTTCTCTGAGAGAGTGGAAGATCTCATTTTAAATACCTAAATACATTGTCCTTTTTGGCATGAAAAGAAACAGAGAATTGCCCAAAGTAAGGGCAACATTAGGTCAGAGAGAAAATACAATATAAAGCAATTAACTACAGAGAAGCATACAATTAAAGTTTACTCTTTGGGGACATGCCCTGATAAAGGATAATGATAAAAATTATGCATAGTTACATGTGTAAAATATGTATATATATATAAGCAAATTGTTAGAAGGTTCATGCTTTTAAAGACTCATTGATCTGACCCAGAATGACCCATAATCCTTGGGTCATTCAGCAGCTTTATCTCCTGCAGTTTATAAACTCTGTCACGATCCCCTCCTCTCTAGTCGAGGCCCCAGACTCAACAAAATCCTTTCCACTGAATCCTTTCTGTTGTTTCTTTTCCCCCCTCACATTTGCTTGAACTCCCTCCTTACTCCATGTAGCCTGAACAGGGTTGATACATTGCAGCATTTTATTCAACGTTTTTCAAGTAATAGATATGACATTGCTGACTTCATTCAAAATTGCATGTGCTCAGTTACCCAACAAGGTCATGCTTCCCACAGATACTTTGGCAGTTAGTGAAACATTTGTTATGATTCAGTCAGTTCTAGCCTCAAGGTTTTACTCGCAGGACAGAGAAGCTTGCTCAGTATTTCTATAACACTTTGTCACATGTGGCTTTTCATCTCAAAAAAAAAAAAAAAAAAAAAGACAAAAAAAAAGACAGAATTCATCTTTTGATCTTAATACATCATTTTTTTCCCCATAGTTGCAAGTTAAGGGAAGTCCTAATGATATATGATGGACCATTAACTACAAAAAGTCACCACCAGGGTTCCATTTCAAGCCAAAACTGAAGAGATCAAGTGGATAAACTTATCCCCCAGGTGAAACACTTCAGTAAAAATGACTAGAAGCAGCGTATTCTGCTGCTTAAACATCTGATGACTGTAACTTCCATCTGTGCCTTGCTGAATTCTGGCAGCAGGCAGGATTATTTAGTCTATTATTGTTCAGCCAGCGGGAAGACTTTATTATGGCAGGAAATGTGGGACAGATTTCTCAAATGTAGGCAGCTCTCAGATCAAATTAGTAACTGAAGAAATAGGACTCCACTAGAATGATCTGATGACCTGCTTATCTATAGGCAGACCAGGCATCAAACAAAAATCGGAGTGATTTGTGATGTAGGATATTTAAATTTTGATTCAGCACATATCACTACCTCTTCAATCAATTGTGGAATATTACTTGGTGTACTGGGTAAAATTAAGCCTTTTCTTTTTAATAAATCAGAAAGGTGTTTCTACTGTCATATGATAAGAGTAGAGATGAATTAAACTTTAATTCTTTACTTAAATTAATGAATTAAACTTTATTCATGGTGAAGTTTATTATAGCAAAAGCATTATATACAATAAAATGTTCATACTTACCTGGTATGCCATGAAACAGCGGCTCTAAATCCTGCTTTTGAATATGTTAGCTTGTATTTTGTTACTTCAACAGAAATATGCTTTTAGATGTATTTTAATAGTTGAAGATTTTACAGGGCTCTTAAGTATAAGCAAGCCAGAATTTAATCATTTAACCATGTCCTTTAATTATGGGATTAATCTTCAAAGCCTTGTGGAGTACATCTGCAAAGTCCCAGAGAAAATAAAAGGATTACAGAGGATATAAACCACACACAGCACTACAGGTACCGGTTGTATAATTGAGCAGTGATAATCAAAAGATACACATACACTAAGGCTATATTTATACACATAGATTACACAGCATATGGATGAAGGAACCACTATTCTTCTGTCCCTTTATACCTGAAAAACATATTGAGACAAATCTTTATGCAAGGCTGTTTTCATATTTTAAAATCAGCTCTTTCCTAAAACTGGGTGTTATGTATCACTTACAGTCAATCTTGGCAGGGGAGCTTCAGCGTATGATACAATTGTTCTCAGTTACAGTTCTTTATCCAATGGATTCTGAAGGTGGAAACTTCTGGTTTACTGTAATCTCCTCCCACAATGTTATTAGAACATTAAGTTAAACTATCTTCCTTTTCAGTCGCTGTTTTCATGAGCTCTCCTAGATGACCACTACAGAGGTTTACTTGCTTCAGCTTCAGAAGAGCTTAAGGATACATGTGGTTAAGAATCAGTCCTCATTCGTGCTCATCTTGGCCTCTGGGAATTGCCAGATATGCTCTAGAATAATTTATTCAAATTATCATCATGTAAGGAGGCATTAAAGTTGTGAATGTATCTGAAAATACATTTTTACTAGCAGGTAAGATGTCAGTCCCTTTCTGCTTTTTATACCTACCTGATAGAGCTAATCACCCTTATTAAGTGTTTTGTTCCCCAAAATATTTAAGATAAAGGTAGTATCTCAGCTGAATAGTGTCAGCTTTCTCTTTTACCCCCGAGAAACTTGCAACTTGAAAGTGTATTTTGGATTAAAAAACAAACAAACAAAAAACAATGCACAAAGACCAGTCAGATTTTTCCTCAGTTGAGGAGATACTATTCTATTTATGTTTAGAAGTTACTGGGGAAACCTGATGAATTAGGCCTCTCTTAAAAATTGTCTTTCTGAATTCTCTGAAGAATACTTAATATAGAATCTGGTGACTTCACCACATTACTTATGCTTAACAATAAAGCAGAACAGTCAGCCTTTTGAAATGAAACATAACAATATGAGGAACACTGAACATAAGTTATTTGAGAATATTGGATAATTTGTCTGTTATGGAATTCATATCTGTGCAGACAGCTAACATAAAATATATGCAACACAACTAAAATAAATGTTTCATAAATGGTTCACTGGCCATATGTCTGGCTATGCATTTCATGCAAGGATATACTCCTAGACAGAAATATTTCCAATATATATACAAATCAGTTCAGTATTTTCCCTCTTAAACATTAAAAAAATTATGATTTTGTGCCCAGAACCTCATAATATTAAATTAAAAATTAAAATATTTTTCTTAAAACAACAAAAAAAACTATGATTTAGACATATAAACCTCCACAGTGCTCTGAAGTCCAAATTTCATTGTTAAATGCACCACAACACAGAAGAAATCTTGGAAAAAAATCAGTATAGGAAGGTGAATGGAGCTGAATAGGAAGGTTAAGCTTCAAGAAGAATTCAGAGATGCAGCCATGCTAGACAGGAGAGAATACTTTGTATGTAAAACACCACTACCTGATTGCTTTTTATTAACACTAATGAAAGGAGAGGTAGCAACATCCTCAGGCATCCTTGAGCACAGCAAAAGGCCGCTGTCTACAGCCCAAACTCCTTCTACAGCTGTGCTGCAGATTCCAAATGCCCTGAGGAAGACTAGTAACTACCTAGCAAAAAATGTTACAAGAGCTGTTTAGCTCTACTGAGATAAACAACTATGTGTTCACTGTATCCCCACATCAGTGTTCCAGTTGCTCAAATGTAAGGAGACACAAAGGTATCAGAATGACATTTGCTAAAACTGAGACCAACTGACCCTCTGGGTAGGAAAACTAATCAAGGAAAATAATTACTTTTATCAATTCCTTGAAACGCAAATCCAACAGATCTGCTCTGCTATGACATTATTGTTATGTAGGATTTCCTGGCTGACAAAATAACCACATCCATTAAAACGCAACCAGTGTCTGAGAATGAATAATGTGTTGGACTCAATCTCTCCTTGGAGACCTTTCACGTACTTTTGCTGTTCTACTTCAAATCCTACCTGGGGGCATGCAATCTAGCAGAAGCCAAAAAGGTCAAATTACTGCCCTTGTAGGAATTCCCTTAATCATTTCCTAAAATTCTGTGTTTGTTTAAACACAAAAATAACATGTTCAGTTTTTATATGGTTCTTTCTTTTCTACATTCTCCTCTAAGCTTCAGTTTGGAATGAGATGCCTGTTAAGAAGGTGGAGTCTCTGAAGTGATAACAAAACATTCTCCCTGGTTCTCTGAGTAGCTTTTCAAAAGCTACTAAGATGTAAACCTGTCTCCAGTCTCTAGATCTGTCTTCTAGCCAAACTTTTGGAGTGGAAAATAAACTGATAAAAAAAATTAGCAAGCTCTCATTGCAAATGCACTCTTTTCCCTAATATTTATTCTCTTATTCTTTCATTGCCAGACAAAATAAAAACCTAAATACGTTTCTATGATTATGAGGACTCAAACAAATGACAGTGCTAATCATACGCTAAGTGGCAATTTTGTAAATTCTGAGTATAGTTCAAGTAATACCAATCTAACTGAGAGCATTACATAGCCATAAAAGTAATATGAAGCTAAGTTTTATAATTTAGTTGCCATTTACATACATTACTTCCAATATTAGAAAACAGATTTGTAGCTCAAACTGTCTTCCTCAGACACATTTATAGTATATGAGATTAAAGAAGCCGTAGTTTAAATTACTGTAATGCAATTATCACAGATTATTGTTTATGCCCCAAAAATAGAATTTGAATTGAATTTGGGATTGGTTTGGAGAGAAATGGTACTGCTGCCAAATTTTAGCCATCTTTCTAGCCACTTAGACAACAAAGTCACCTTCTACTTCTTATTGTTATATTTAATGAAATCGATAAATTAAACTAGAAAACTGAGGTACTCATGAAACTGAAGGGAAACGTGAATGCCTTTGCATCTAAACTGCATGTACACATGCACAAACAAAACCTAAATAACTATGGATGACTTTATTCTGGAAAAAAAATGCTTTTCCTTAACCACTTTTGATTTTTCACCAATAATTTTCCGTGTGGTTTCAGGGCCAACTAACAAATACAAATATTCTATTAACAATGGACTAATAGTATACTCTTGCTTTCATCCAGAAGCACTTGACGTTGTTGCTCCTATACACTGTTATCTAAAATTCTATGTAACATTTCTCCTTTCAGTTGTGTTCAGTAAAATAAATGTGTGTACAAACACACAGTAATGTCATGTGGACAGATAAATGTAGAGTGGCTGGAAAAATAAGAGAGGGTCTGGTATCACTAGGAAGGAACCTCATCTACTGCACTAGAATCTGCTAATCAGTTCAGTGAGAACGACAGAGCAACTTTGTAGAGAGAGACATTTCAGAGCCTGGCATCCTCTATCTAATGTGCTCTTTTTTTAAAAAAACTTGTCTTTATGTTGGTACTTTATTTTCTAACTTGCATACAGAGATGATCATGGAGAGGAGAGATATCAAAATATCAAGAAAAAGCAGGAAATTGGTATTAACTGTAAAGCACGGGGGTATATTACTTCATATCTAAATCCCTCACTATCTTGACAGAAAAATAAATTGTCTTGTATTTTGGAGCCAAGCATGTTTAAAGGATGAGCTCCAGGTCACTGAGAAAAGAGAAAGGGAGAAAATTAAATCTCTAAAGCAAGCATAAGTTATTTTATTGACACTCTTGTTTACCAGTAGTGTCTGAAGTTAAGCATGCTGGGACATAAACTGGATAAATGGTTGGTTAAAAAAATGAAAAATTATAATTTCTACTTATCAAGTAACCTAAGTATCACTTGCTGACAATCAAGTTAAAATACCAAAACATTTTCTAGCTTTTTTTTTTTTTTTTTTTTTTTTTTTTTTTACTTGCCAGTATTCTTTACAGTTTCTTCAGATATATGGTCTTGGGGTACTGACCATGTTTTTCCACCATTTTTCCCTCTACAGGCTTGTGCAGGCTGCAGTGCTCTCCTTGTGTGCCTTTCACATGCTCTTCCTCAGCCTGGTTTAATATTAAACACAAGAATTATGTATCTCTCAGTTTTTCCCTTCGAATCAATTTATCTCATAGTAAGCACCTGAGGAACAAAAGCACAGAAAAACACACATAAAATTACTATCAATTTCTGATACGTAATTTACAAGTTTTTTTTTTTTTTTTTCCAAAAAGTATCTACTTGCCTCTTGAATTTAAATGTGCATTTAAATAACATACAACATAACAACTCCTATTTCAGATAAAAGTTTTAACACCAAACCTGCCTACTACTGCACTGTGCCTGGACCTGCTATACTTTTCTATGCTCCCACAGTTCACAGTGGGAGCAGTTCGAAATAGCTTCTAAAGGCTGGGTGCCTGCTAAGGTGCTGGAAGAACAGCTTAACATCAGTGTGATCAAAACAGACCGATGCTGTCGTGGCACTCTGCAGACACGCACTTGGAAAGCAGGAGAT
The DNA here is from genome assembly GCF_011077185.1 of Oxyura jamaicensis. Lineage (NCBI taxonomy): Eukaryota > Metazoa > Chordata > Aves > Anseriformes > Anatidae > Oxyura > Oxyura jamaicensis. The sequence goes on from NC_048898.1 coordinate 10,973,536, forward strand.
GAGAAGGGAAGCAATGCTGGTCCGTGGGCTGGAGCTGTGGCATCCCTTGAGCGTGGCTGGCCAGTGAGTAAGCTCTTCAGATACAGGCAAAGTACTGCATTTAAGTGTTGCAAAGCACTGTTTGGGTTTGCTTCATAACTCCTGCGGCTGTTATCAACCACCACCAGGGAAAACGGGCTGGGAAGGAAGATAAAAACCAATGTTAAGGGAGAATAAGGGATTTAACTAAGAGAGAATAAGCTGCACTGAAAGCAAACATTCCCGTTTCTGTGGGACAGGCAAAACTGGCAGCTCACAGCCTTGCAGCTCGGGCAGCCCTGCAGCCGGGAGCCGCACCGCAGGGAGGTGGGGGAGCACCAGACCCAGTGCCACAGCCCCAGGCCGCTGCCATGTGGCAGCAGGAGCTGTGGGCAGCCCTGCAGGGGCCTTGCCACTGTGCCAACATCTTGCCGAGTGGCAGTGCTATGTTAAGGTCCCACGTGGGGAGCCACAGTGTATGAGAAGCCCCCGCGTTTCCCTCTGGCCTAGGCCAGTAGCAGCTGCACTGACAGCGCTTCTCTGCCTGGGCACAGGCCGCTTCCCTGCGGGCACTGCACAGCCTGGCATCCCCACCGGCGCCTTAGGCACAGCCAGGCCTCAGTGATGGGGTTGGAAGGAACTGGGTTTGCTAACCCCGTCAGCTTGCTAATGTGCCGATTTCTGGGCCCCAAACCACACAGAGCTTTCCTGTCTCACCTGTAGGAACGGAAGTCACAGAACACCTATGGCAATGTCCTGCCTACACCACTGTTTCCTCGCAGGCAGTTATGCTGCTGGCACAAAGATTTTATTCCAGAGCCAGGTGTGGCTGTTTTGTGTCAGAGTCAAAACACATTGCTAGGGACAGAACAAAGCTTTTCTTCCCCACTTGTATCTCCCTCCTCTGATGCTACCGAGCACATCAGTCTCCAGCCCCACTGTTCCTGTGAAAGGTACTTCTGATACATTTCAGTTGGAGTTTCTGACAGAACATTATGGTCTCTCTGGAGGACTGTCTTACATCTGAATCACTAAGCTGAACATGACACATGTTCAGCTACCCCATTTCTTCTTAATATCCAAATGTAGATTCCATGCAAGCCCATTGCTCGTGTGTGCTGTAAATCACCAACCTCAGCAATGCCGAGTCACAAAACTGTAACTGAAGAGGAAGAAACATTCCTTATGGCAACAAAATGCTATCACATCTGATGACTCCTACCCTTTCCTTCTCTTATGCTGTCTTTATTCTGTCATGTTCAGCAGATAATTAATTAGAAGATAGGAATTAATCTTTCCTTTCTAAGCAGTACTTTTGTATGAATTCTAATCATAATGTGGCACAGAGCTCCAAATCCCATCTCACATGCAGCTGAACGCTATGTTGTTAAACCTAAGGCCTAATCCCTTTTCTGTGTAAGTACAAATAGATGTTTTTAACCTATTTGCATTCATCATAATTGCCGTTTGAGTCCGGAGAAAACTGATTACACTGCCTGCTTTGTTTGGGCAATTCCAGGAAATTAGTATGTGCTCAGCTGTTTCTCTAGATACTGCAGACTTGTGTTAGCTGCTACAGTTACTGAGCAAATATAAAATATGCTCCCTGGTGATGCAAAGACACCTATGGCCTTCACCACTGCCTGCTTCTACTTTGATATCCAAAGCCAGATGAGGACACATCGTGATCTTAGGTTGTAAACAGCCACCTAACTGCTCAGTGCTACTTACTGCAGCTGATGCAAACCCATTCTAAGATGTGGAACCAATCCCAGCTTGGCTGCACCTGATCATTAATCTCAACCCAACGTGAGGGAAACTGGCTGTCCTACCTGAATAAACTAATGACAATGCCATGTATCACCTGGATATTGCCCCCTATCCATGTAGCATGGTGCTCTCCAAAGAGATCTACATATTTTATTTCAAAGACATTTGACAAAAACAAATTGAGAGAAAATACAAAACTGTCTATATGACAGGCAGTCTAGTTAATGCACTTCTCTGACCATAAATATGAAAGGATTTTCACTTCATCTTGTATTTCCTTTAAAACAGTACTTCAACAATTCTTTCTTGGCCCTTCTGCACATTGCAAATAATTTCCAAGGTCGTTCTTTTTCCATGCAAGTATTAGTAATACAGCTAATGAAGCCAGTTTCCCAACATGATGCTTGGCATATGTAGGGGAACTTCTCATCTGGAGATGATGTACACAACATCGTAGCTGTCTGTAGGGTGCAGGCACACAGCTATGACTGTGCCAACAAAAGAACGTTGTCATTGTCAGGCTCTGGGTTCTTCTGACTGACCACGATCACTGGTGGTCCAGAAAGAGTAAGGGATGTTCAGATATAAAACAAAGGAAGCCCAGCAGCTGAAAGCAGGGATAAGAAATCCAGAAATACGACTGCAATAGATAGAAATATATCCTTCTGAACCACTTACACTGGGCATGCTGCTAGGTCACCTCTACTACAATATCTTACAGTAGTTGCAGCTTTTCGAGTAGACATTTCTCAACTAGCTGCAGCAGTGCTAGCTGTCTGCATCATTCTTATTTTCGTTGCTCTCCTTTGAAATAGTTCAGCATGTCTTTAACATCTTACCTGCTAATGCAGAAGAATTATGGACTACTAGGAAAAGGGAGAGCATGGATGCAGGAAAAGGGATGCACCAGATCTGCAGGAGTCTCCCCATCCACATTCACCAGGAAAAATAACAGATATGAGTCTTTCTCAATAATTTTATTAATCATATTTCAAGCTTTCATTTACATTTGAAATTGATATAAAATGTACCTCATTTATTCTTATGTAGTTTTGTGCATTTATGTTGCCACAAGCATTTTCTCCTACCCTTGTAATGAAATCTTTAATGATGTTTTTTTTTTGTGTGTGTGTGTGTGTGTTTTTTTTTTTTGTTGTTGTTTGTTTTTGGGGGTTGTGGCCATGTAAAAATGAGACGAGTAAAACTGTAAGTTACAGAAGTCTGATTTTGATCCTGTTTTCCTGATTTGTACAAACTGCCAGGCTTTTTCAACAGATAAAAATTCCTTGTTTTTCAATTCTGCTCTGTCAGACACTCACATGCATGATACTTATCTCAGGGCCACAAGAGAAATCTCTAACTAGATTACTGACATAATGGAAGTACTGTAATACCTACAGAAGAGTAAATAAAAACAGAATCTGGCTTGCAGCTCATACCTTAACACGCATAAAATTGTTATTTCATTTCAATTCCATACTTTTTTTTTCCTCCTTAGTACTTTCAAAAATTTATTTTGGAATTGAAACATTCCAGGCTTGAATGAGTGTTTTTTTTTTTTTTTTTTTTAAGTGAGAAAAATCCATTTGGCTGCCTTCCAGTTATATAAAGCAAAAAGATGATTTTTACTGACTTAAAAATAATAATAAAAAAATATGCACATGCTTTTACTTCCACCAACATCATCCAAATTACTTTAATTCATGAAATTTAACAATTGAATATTTTTCGCATTCTAAGTTCAATCATCATGACAGAATTGAAAAAATGTTTGCATGTGAAAATGGTTTGTTTACATGTCTTTTAAGATAAAAGATTCCAAATTTAGAAAAAACAAACAAACAAGTATTCTATCAATAATTCAAGAAATACTGTGTCAGGCTTTTATTTTGTGATCCCTCTCCCCCGTCCCATTTTTTTTTGGATAGAAACACATGGGCATGGAGAAGACTTTTTTTTTTTTTTTTTTTTTTTTTTTTCCCAAGATGTCTTTTGAAGGATCATTTCTTGTACCAAGCACTTTTTATCCATTGTACTGGGAGTAAGATCAGATCCAAATTGTATTCCGCTTCCATGATGACTGATGTGTATAAATATTCATGAGTTAACACCTGCAGTTGGCTATTTTCTAAAAGCTGTGCAACTGTTATTGCAGTTGTAGCTGTGGACTGTAACATCTCATTTGAATTCATGAGACTTGTTATACATTTTTAAATATATATGAAGTGATATTAAAGTCTAATGAAGAACAAAAATCCCATCTGCTACCTGCAACCTAGCAATACCTGCATAACATAACAGAAGAAAACAGTAATGTAAGCAGTGAAGATGGAAACTTGTTTGTTTATTAAAACTTCAAATTTGTTTTGATTATTCCTTCTAATCCCTGTTGGTAAAAATTATGTTCCAAAGTGGCATCTTTCCAGATCTCTGTAGAGATCTTTGAGCTTTAGCCCGCTAACAGTTTGGCAGAGCATCTAACTGCCAAATTTTTCATAAGAAGAAAATGACTTAAATTCTGTAACAACAGCCCATTTGATATTCAACTTTTCTCACACATGAGACTCTCTTGAAGATGTATGTGCACTTGTTTCTACAGACTGCAAGACTAATTTAGGGTTTTCAACTGAGTTTTGTGTCAAGAGAATTGCAGGGACAAAAATGTTATTACTTTAAAAGTTACACTACCTGGAAAGATGTAAGATCTTCTTAATACAAAACAACATGTTTTTTTTTTTTTTTTTTTTTTTTTTCTCATTTGCCAATACCTTTCTGAAGTGATTTTCCCCAAGCTTCCATCACTAGTTATTTTGAGCTCAGACAGGAAGGATTCAAAAGTGACTTCCAGGAGGCTGTGAAGATTCAGAGTTTAGAATATGATGACTTTCTTGGTAGGATCCTGGTATCTGCTGCCTAGGGATAATAAACACCATAACATACCTTTAAATTATTATTATTATTATTATTATTATTATTATTATTATTATTATTATTATTATTTTTGCTCTTTACAATTAGATTTATGGTGAAGGGAGGAGCAGGCATGTTTTCCACTGACATCAGCAAGGCTGACATTTCATGCCCTGCCTGGTCCTGGTCACTGGCATCATTTACTGTAGTATGTAAACATCTCATAGCTTGAAAAAACTAACCAACCCATTCCCAGAATATTTTTAGTATAATGAGGTGTCACTATATCTAATTTACCAAGAACACAAGTATTTAAAGAGTTTCCAAGAAGCCTGGAGAGTAACTGAAGAAGTTTGACTGTGGGCTGAGATTAAGTCCCAGGAAAGCGTTCAACCTCAGTGGTTTTGTATAGGTAGCTAATGTAAGTGTGCCATACTTACCTAACCAGAATATTTGTATTTGCTGCGGTATAAGCCCCTGGCATTATCCAGTGGCCTGAACCTCATGTTCAAAACTACATTTGTAATGTAATGCCAGTGTTATACCTATACATCGTTATGAACAAGACCGGTGATCACACTTGACTCACAAGAGCAGCAGAACTCTAGTTGCAAGAAGGATATGACAGTACTCTGCAGTGCCTCATGATCCCCAAAGGGATCATAAACCCAGCACAGATTTGGAGTTCTGTACACTAACAAAGCTGTTTAAGCTGTTTAAACTCAAGTCTGTTCCAGCAGTCTTGTTCACCATTTCTGATTATTTTCTTAAACTTCAAACTATGCTAGAATAAGATTAACTGACCATTTATTAGTAATTTGTGCAGCCTGTAATAAATCTGATCCTATAACACTGGAAAGTCAGAAACCAAGAAAACACTGAGAGAATACCTGTATTTTAAATACATATATATCGATCGATCCACGTAACAGAAAAGGACATATTTTTTGGTTAAACTCTAGTTACTCAGATAACAGATGACAACCAACGTTTTAACCTAAGAGCTTCTCAAGCCTGAAATGTCATTTGCCTTCTCAGCTGTCCTTGCCCATATGCTTTCAGGTGAAAATGGAAGAATCTGTCATATATCAGAAAAGTAGTTGCTTGCTAGTTATATTCATAGTCACTAACGGCAAGAATATTTAAAAAGCTTATAAGAAAGATTAGTTTATGGGAACTCATTTATACAAACTTTTGTGCCGTTCACATAAAACCTATGCACATTCACAAACATTCATTACCACCTATTAGATAAACATTAAAAATAAACACCATCTAGTAAGAATGTTACAGGGCAAAAGTCTCAGAAACCACCAATAGAACAATGATACAGAGCCCTAATGCTTTTAGGTAATATTCAGTCTTAGAAAAGTCAGATTTGGCTGAAATTAGATTTTACGTGTTAAGTGCTTAAATCACTTTTGAAGAGAAACCATACCATCCTAGAGTACTTAAAACTGACAGAATCCTATCTCATTAGTGGTCTTATTTTTTTAAAATACCTTATCAGTCTCCAAATTGCACTCAGAGTACTGCCAATCACTTCATTTTGATGCATGATTCAGGACTTCGCATATAATTACAGCCTTGGTTTTCTGTAGTTCCTAAGTAGACTTTTAAAGGAAATTGAAAAAAAAAAAAAAAAAAAATCTTGCAAGAAATTTCAGGCTATATGTTTTTTAAAATCCTACAGCCATCTAGGGAAAAACTTTGCAGAACAGTCTCTTAATAGCATTTAGTTATCAGAAGGTAGATAGACAGAAAGCCGTTGGAAAAATGAGTTTCTTGATCTTGAAATGATCATATAATAATTTCACCATTAAAGGGAGTAAATTCTGACCTCAACACATGAAAACACATTGCATGAGATATTTTACTGTATAATATCAAGAGGCCAATCTAAAGAGTATTGAACAATCGGAGGCATTTTCTTTGTGTGTATCTAACCCCAAACTCATCTGAAATTTACTATCAGTCGACTGGGGGAGAATGAGCTCACTAATGGACTATGACTAGGTCTGTGCAGATTCATCACCACATTCCCTGTCAAAGAGAATGAAAACACGGGACTCAAGTCTGGTCCTCAATGATCACAGTTTCCTTATAGGTAGGGTCAAGCATTTCCTGTGTTTCTCAAACCAAAAGAACAAAATGCAAACAGGAGAAGAACTTCAAAGACTTCATCTTTCTTCATTCTGAAGAAAAGCTGTAGGGAAAGGAAAGGATACAAGAGCAAAAAGCCAGAGAAGTATGGAAAGGATGAGGTAATGCGGAATTAGCATGGGCAGACATGGACAACATTCACTGTGTAGACTTCAGGAAGAAAAATGATTTTTTAAATATTTAATTTTTAAGTGTAGCTTAAAACCAAAATATGCTAATGATCTATACTAAAAAATCTTCAATTTTCTATAAATACATCAAGCTTCTTTACTAGAGACATTTCTAAACTGTTTATATTGGCCCCTTGTGACTGTCTTCAACATGCACAATAATTACAGCATTTCTGTCTCCATATCAATGAAATTATGCAATCATCTACAGCATTTCCCTTGAAAGATGCATTTAAATGTTCCAGTGGTGCCACACACAGCTTTCTATGCTGCCTTTCACCCAGCAGCTGCAGCCCAGGAAGAATAGGTCTCTCCAGAAGGAAGAAGAGGAGGTAGCAACAACACCGACTTGTTACAATCCCTGTCACTAGCACAGAAAAAAAATTTCTGCTCTGTTAAAAGAAATCTGAGTGTTTTACAAATGGCACAACAGATGCAGTGCACTGATGGAAATGATGTCGACAGTGATGCTGCAATAGCTCTTCAGGCAGAAACACAGTTGTCATGGGCTGAACAACGTCTTGCACACATGTTGCCACAGGAATAATTTTAGGAACAATTGGTGGGCCCCTAAGGTAAACCCCCTGCTCTTTCTGAAGAATTCCTTGGGGTTTTAATTTCCAGATGGAGAAACCATAGAGCTGAGTTCATCACGTCATCTACAGGATGACATCTCCCACGATGCAATACCCCCTGTCACTGAAATACAGTGCCAAGCATTGGGTATGAGCCTAGTACGAGGTACAAATCGAAACCACAGCCTTCTGCTGCAGAGATGCAAGCCAATAGTTGAGTCATCTCAGGAGCTTTATCTAAATCCTAATACACTGTTTTTTACATTAGAAAACTGATAAACCCATACAAATGTGTGCTGCCAGGATCCTGCCATTCAGGTGGAAGGAAGGGAGTAAAGAGAACAAACACTGAAGTGTTCAGGTAGAGTTTTCTGATGAATGGTGTGCTCCTCATGCATTCCTGGCAGCATACAAGACTATATCGTAATTAAAACTGTATGCAAAAAAATAATTCAAGATTAAAAATGCAGGGAAACAAACAAACAAAAATCAATGCTACCTGAAAGGCAAATCAAGACCTTGCCTTGACAAACAGGTTGGCAAATGGACAGGTGGCTGAGAATTCATTTACAATTAATCTGTACTAGACATACTGTTTAGCTGCATTATCTGATTCTACCTCATCTTCTGACTCAAGGCCTCATTTGTTATGTCCTGTCTTTTAGTCTCCAAATACAATGGCAAAGTGATTGCTTGTGATTTTATGCTTTTCTGTGCCCAGCACAATGAGACTGCTCAACTGCTCCAAAGAGCTATGATGAGAAAAGAAAGTCCAAAGCTACCAAGGAAAGCACTATAAAAAAATCTTATGCTAGAGCATCACTTTTGCAATATTACATATTTTAAATTGCCTTAGATTTTCTTGAAGTACAAAAATTAGACACGTTGAGACAAGAAATTATCAGATGCATTTCATCCAGTTAAAATATTCAAGAGCCATTTGGAACTGTATTAGTCCACTGTGATTCAAAATGCTAAATGCTTCATCAAATACTACCAGATAGGAGGATTGCAGTAGCAACTTGTGACTATGAAGGTGAAGTAGTTGCACAGTGGGCTTCTATAACAGCATATAATCTCCTTAACTCTTAAAGAGGAGCCTCAGTTTGACACTTGCTTGGCTTCCCGCAGACAGCCTGTGTGTTTGGGATGCTTTATGGCTTTCAGACTCATTAGAAACTCTATTAGAGCTCACTATAAATAAAGTGGAGCCTTCTCACTGCGACAAGTTTCAAAAAGGAAAGAGAACATTTACAGAAGAAGAAATTAACTTGGACAGTTCCCTCTCTTGCTTTTTCTTCATTCACTTTTAGGTACTTATACATGTATGAAAATACCAAAAACCCTTGAATCCAGGTTCTTCTGTTGCTTAATTCAGGTGTGAAGTCATAATTCTGTGCTTCAAACATCATGAGCTCTCTGGAAATGTCTGCCTTTTTATAAAATCAGTAGTTTAGAATTGTTCTGCAGAACAAAGAAGAAAAAGGATCCAACCATATGTGGCACTATATGCCTAGTGCAAGAGTGAAAGTCCAGTTATTATTCCATAACTGTATAAAGTGTTTGGGTTTATCGTAGTAAAATTACAAGAACCAAAGGATCAATACTGAGAAAAATCATTTTGTCTAAGAGGAAAAAATAGTTTCCAAACAAACAAAAGATGATGATTCTATCAAGCATTATTTATTTATACAGACATGCACACACAGAGGAACACACACTCCTTATTTCCTATAAAATGTCTCCCAATCATATCTCAGAATTATTTTCATTTTAGAAGGAAATACTGATTAAACTCTGTCTGGGGAGAAGAATATGAAGAACTACTATAGACTTTTATATTGAATGGAGCTGCTACTTAAAATGAGAGGAAATTCCTTTCAGGCTCTGCCTAAGAAGTGGCCTTAGCACTTCTAAGACCACGTGGCAAACCAAATAAAATACAAATTGTCTGGTAAAATTAGAATGATATCGATAGATGATATGCTGTAATTTCCCAATATAACTGCATTTATCTAGGAGGGGGTCTCTTGACTAAGAGCTAAATGTCAGGTTTGCTCCTTCGTCATCGCTTGCCAGGATATTAGAGGGAGAGAAATAATGACTGAAGATTCACAAAGACTGGGCTTATAGCAAGGGTGATCAGCCTCAGCTCAGGAAACCACTCAGTCTTCTGAGACTGGAGCTGTGAAGCCACCCCTGACTGGGCATGGGTGGTGGGCAAACTCTCCCCTAACATCGGTCTGGGTTTCTTTCCTCTCTGAGGCCACTTGATATTACATTATCACACATGGATAGTAACAGGAAACACTTGCTTCCTGGAATGGCTAGATGATACCACTTAAAGAATGCTTTATGCCAAAAATAGATAAAACATTAAAATAAAATCCTTTCTGCTGTCAAACATTTTGGCACTGCAATATAGAAGATACAGCCAGTGTTGAACAGGAATTGGGGTTACAACAAAGCAAGGAAGTCTTTAATGAGACTTCCTTTTGGGAAAAACTTCTGCATGTGCTTATACAGCTAATGACAAATTATTAAAAAATTTATTTAAGAAGAATCTCACTGAAACACTTTCCCCTTTGGTGTACTCTTTTCAGCAGGCTCAAGAGATGCCAGACAAACATATCTCCAGACCTTTAACTGTACATAGAGTCTAGCTAACATAAAGATAACTGGGAGTTAGAACACGCAGTTAATGTCTCAGATAGTGGGAAGGTTTCAGGACAGGAAGATTAGCATCTGACAGCACAAAGAGTTATGATGACAAGACAGTGCAATAAAATACGGTTAGAATGGCAACTAACCTTCTGCAAAAGTGATAAGACATGAATAATAAAATTAAACAGATGAAGGAAACTACCACAAAAGGAAAGATTAAATGATTTTGAATCCCTGCTTCTACTGCAACATTATTTCTTCAGAAGCTTTGTGTCAAGAGCAGACCTCAGTTGTTTAAAATAAATGACTGCAGCGATATGGACAATGAGAAGGGGATAATTAACCTGCAGACAACACAATAATAAATTAAAAAACAAAACAAAACAAAACACATTCAACTCATTTAAAACCTGGAAGTTGAGGGCAGTCTCAGGAGCATGCTGGAAGATGATACAGTCAGGGTCCTATATGAGTGATAGAAGACATCATATATATATATATATATATATGATGTCTTCTACCACAAAGAGGTAAGGATCACACTTGTCAAGTAAAGAGGATGTTGAACCCCCAGAGAAAAGGAAAATGAAGCCACTCTTCACAGAGAGCACTAAAAATTTATACACAAACCTGCAGTCCATCCACATCTGCAAATGCTTCTACTGTCCTTCCAAGAGATGCATATGGGGATACAATCCTGGTCAGCAGTTTCTGTAATAAATTGTAATGAAAAATAAGAATAAGCTTGTTCTTTGATTTCAAAAGCTCTAGCATGTGATAAATGAAATCCAACTCCATTAAAATCAAAAGCAAACCTCTACTGATTTCAAAGAGCAAAATTTCAGAGTGATATCATAAAATACAAGCAATGAAATAGGAATAATCTTTACTGTTTACTCATTTTTAGTCCTACTCCATTACCATCAATTTGCACAAAACAAAACAAAACAAAATAAAACAAAACAAAAACTAATTCTATCCCCTAGCAGTTTTGGTGTCTTCAGTGAATTCACTGGGACAGTGAGCTTGAAGATTTATTTACAACAATGGAGATCCAATCTAATCTTAATTAAAAGTGATTAAAAATAGCAATATAAATAAAAATACGTCCCAAGTATATTCTTCCAGATGAAGAGACACAAACAGTGTAATGAAAATCAGAATTAAAATCCTGTCTGTTTGCTCAGGTTTTATTGTAATGCACCTGCACTTGAAGATTTTTCATAGTTGCCCTCTTCTACCACTAATATTGCATTTTCATGGCTGGAAAGCAAATTACCTCTTTTTGGGAGGAGCTCATGTTCTTTGCTGGTGATATCTAAGATCATGCTCAGCAGCACAGAGAAGCTGTGAGATTTCACTGACATGGTCAACATCTCTGACGTCCAGTGGAACAGCATATATAATCTTCTAACTGAAAATCTGGTAAAAGGCAAAAATACTTGCCCCTGAAAAGGCAAGTTTCTAGGTCTTTTTCTTAGTTACCTTTTTTTTTTTTTTTTCTCCCCCTATGAAACAATGAAACTACAGAAATGTTAATTTCACTTTGAACGCAAGTACTAAAATTTTCACTTTAAATATGAAAATACTTAGTAAGAGATGAATGCACTTCTTGTGGTTAATATATAACCCAGCCAAATTCTATTTCTAAAAGTTCAGCTTGAAGCCCAGCTCTGCTGGGATCAGGAAACAAAATGGGCTCAAAGTGAAGCAAAGAGCATTCAGACTGAAAAGAAATAGAGAGACTGAAGAGTGAGATGAAAGGAGGAGGGAGGAATTGCATTTTGTTAAAAAAAGTGCAATATACTTTTTATTATACTTACCCATCCTGAACTGTGTTATACCTGATGCAAAGTCTCCTTTGCTGTATATGGCTTCTGCTGTGAGCCCAGTAAAAACGTGGAGTCGGTTGAAATAGCTACTGTTGTAGTATTCATCCTCCCCAATGTACAGCTGGGAAAACTTGGCGAGTGTCTCAAAAATGTCTTTAAGAATTCTGGAAACCACAATACAGCAGCAAGTATTCCTTCCTTCCCTTCATAAAATGCTGAAATCTGAAGCTGAAATGGTGAGTTCAAATCCCTGATATTGACACCTATCACCTCACTACTTTTGACAAGATAAAATTGAGGAAACCAAAATAAGTTGAGACTCAAGGATGCTTAGTTTCAGAATTTTGGTAAATTCTTTTGTTTATTCCTTATTGTGAAAGTGGACTGGTCATCCTGAGTGTCTGGACATGGATAGGAACACTTCACAAAAGAACAAGCCACATATAAAAATAAAAACTACAACAAAAACCACACCAAACTATACCAACCAAACAAATAAAAAACAAACAAACAAACAAAAAAACTACAAAAACTTACAATTTAAGCTTACAATTTATTTTTTAAAAAGTTCTCTGTGATCAGTTTTGCACGTAACGGAGTTGCTCCAGTATTCATAGAACTTCTTAAAGTCCACAAATAGGTCCTCAATATGATTCTACAAGTTATGAGATTCTATAAAATTCTAAGATTCTATAACATATGATTCTATAAGTTACACTGAAATTGTGTGCATTTTAAACTACAAATCACTATAGATCCAAAAGTTCTAATTCAAAGTGGGCATCATCCATTTTTCTTCCAATTTAATCATCTGTTTTCTCTAACATCTGTTTTTCTTGCTGTTTCTCCTATTGCTCTGTGAATATATGTTTATTCATACTCAGTGTACTTAAAGTTACTTACACTACATTCTGGAGAGACAGAGAAATAATTTAACTTCAAAGACTTTTCAGTCATCTTGGTCCATACCGGGAGTGATCTCACATGACCCAGATGACAGTGACATGAAATAAGAGCAATGTCCAGAGAGTGGAATCGTGTGATGGCAGATATTTTTCACACAAATCACAATGAAACACAACAACACTAAACTCAAGAGTGTATGGAGGGAAAAGAATAAATGATTCATGGGGAGAAACTTCACATGTGCATGATCATGCTGCGGACAAACCTACTTCCAGTGACATTAATGGAAATCTTGTTCTTGGCTTTACCTTAATCCACACAGCATGTTCATCTTTCTGCTCAGCCTAACGCTAGACATGAAGCCAAGCTATACCAATCATCTCACACAACAGATGCTAAGATCAGATTGTCAACAGTATACCAAGACTCGGATCATGAATACTGTCACCTTAGTGTGGTCCTGGATTTACATATCTTAAGCATTCACCCAGATTCACACACAAGCATCCCAGCTTGGCATAACTTGGAGTCTGAGTTCATGAAGATTCAGTATTTAGACAGGAGGCAGCAAAGAGCAGTTTCTGAAAATGTGCTTTTTCTGAAAGCACATTTTTTTCTGAAAATGTTGCAGCCTTTGCTGGCATGCTGGGCCTGCTCAGGGCAGGGTTAGCAGGGATTTGGGTGCCCCTATAATGGGGATCTGTGGAAGGAGAGGAGGGAGCATGTCCTTTGCCTCAGCCCTCTCACCGCACCTTGCCGTGGCCTCTTTGACAGGCATAGCAGGTGCTAATTCATCAAAGGAGGCTTCACACTTCCCACATTACAGACAGGACATGGCTGGGTGAGGAACAGAACTCACCACGTTGCCATTGGGACATGTCTATTTTCAATGCATTTCCCTTACTGAATAACTGCCTGCTCTCTGCTGGGGCATTTCACACTCTTGCCTTAACAGCTTTGGTCTGCTTTCACGTGCTGTTCCCCAGACAGGTATCAGATGAAGAGCGAATAGCCGTTGGCATCTCACATCTTAAGACATCCCTTGGACAGACTTCCCATGCTTTAGCTCTGCCAAGCTTACTAAACCTTGCAGCCAGGCTAAAAAAAGAAGGGAAAATTCTCTTTATTTCAGGTATAACGTGGTTTGCAGCATAAGATCAAGTATTCTCTCTTTTCCTAAGCAACCCTGTACATGCACAGTGGGTGTTTAGTCATTCTCGATGGGAAGGAACTCTGCACAGCCCATGTAAAGCAACTGGGCTGCAGGGCAGAGGAGCTGCTGCAGGTGGAGCTCAGCCTGGGGCCGTGCAAACGGCCAAGCTAGGGCAGAAGCAGCTGCTACCTGTCATCAGGATGTGACCCTCTCTCTTCTTGCCTCAGTCTCTCAGTCCGTGATGGCAGCATAAATGATGACAGAAGTGAGCAGAAAGCTATTTTTTATCCATTGATAAATAACACCACATCTACCAGTCCCTGTACACTGCTTAGGAGTGAACAAAAAAATGAAAAAAAAAAAAAAAAAAAAAAAAAAGAAGAGTCTAATGGTCTACAAATAAAGTTCCACACGAACAATTTACTTTTCTTTTCCCCCCTCCAGAAAACAATATTGAGCAATAGGCATTTCAGAAATGTTTTCAATTGCTGTGTTTCCTATATAACACACACGTCTGAAAGGGGGAGATGAATTGCAATAATATAATAAATAGTTCATAGGAATACACATTACAGTTTTGCAGCTCTCTTGTGAATTGAATGGATTCCTGTAAGCTTTTGTTTAAAAACAAGTAGCATGATTAGAGTGGAAAATAATACAAGCCCTAGATAATTATAACATATGTCTGAAATATTAATGCTACACCAAAATCTTCCCTTCCCCAACTACTTTTCCTCAGTGAGCAGGTGTGGATTTTGTAGATTACCTGGCTTAAACTGAGGTTCTACTTTGAGCTGTTGTCAGCAAGAAAACAAAACAAAAAACAAAAGGAAAAACAAAAAATAGTTAAAAGCACTAAAAATTAGGGAAAAAAAAAAGTAACAGGATAGAAAAAGAATAGCTTTAATTTCATTGTATTATGCCATTTATGTCCTTTTTCTTCTCCTCACTTGTAACCTTTCAGAGGGAATCATTCATAACTGTACAGATCTTTGCTAAATACTCCTTGTCTTTGTATCACAGAGAACCCATACAACACAGTGTCCCTGCCTCATTTTCACATATTCCCTGAAATGAAAAGCACAAAACATTAAAAAAGAAAAAAAAAAAAAAAAAAGTGTGATTCCCACCACGGTAAGAAACTATCACAGGACCTCTAACACTACAGTTGTTACAGCTGCAAGTTACTGCTGTCTGCTTACATATTCAATAGAAAACAACAATAAAAAGCAGTTTTATGTGGCTTAGGTGCAGTTTCCATTTTATATTTAGGCATGAAGGCTTTTCAGCTGTTTCTCATCAACTCAGAAATAGAATGTCCTAAAGACTGACAGTTTTCAGTGGAATATAATGCACACTGAGATTATTTACATTTCCAAAGCACCATGATACCGTGCTGAAAATAAAGCCAGGCAGAAGTAATAATGTTAAATACAGCTTACTACAAAGATAGGAAATAATTTTCAGTTTTATTAGTAATATCTCTGAGGATTTGTACCAGAGAATTACTGGTAGGAAAGGACAAAACTGCTGATATATTGCAGCACCAGATTTGTGTTAGTTCATGAAATGTGTTTGGTAACCATGGGTACTAAACAATTTCATGAGGACTTCAGATAATCTAGGAACTATAAATAGATTTGGAAAACAAGTAGGAGCTTAACTGTAGTATACATGGGAAGCACAATATTATTCGTAACAGAATTCATTTCTTTCTGCTCCAACAAGCATTTCAAGGTATTTATGACAACGCCATCATCTCTTTTCTAGTCTTTCTTCTTTTCTAGCCTTCCCTCCCCATCTCCTGTGACTCAATCAAGCTGAACTTGGGTGATAATGAACAGGGTAGTAATCATATGCTCTCACTCAATTACATTTAATTTTTATAGAAAAGAATGCAGAATAATGCATACTAGCCAACACAAAGAAAAATTAACCAAGTGAAAGATGTGCGGAATATTAGTCAAGAACTTGACAAAGACTACTACTCAAGCACAATTATAAATATTCCTTCAATGTTAAAGTTTTTTAAACCTCTTTGCATACTTGCCTTCAATAAAAAAAAAAAAAAGAAAAAAGAAAAAAGAAAAAAAAGGCAGAAGAACTGAATATGTTCTGGAGACAAATAGATAAATATAGTGGGGTTCTCCACAATTCAGCTGCCAATACACAGGTAACTCAGTTAATCAGATCATCTAAGTCATGGTATAAGCTGCTTCAAAACAAAGCTATCAGTAAACTAGGTTCGGTATTGCAGGTTCTGAGGAAAGCTTGGAAATTTATTATAATAGAAAGACCTTCAACAGAATAGGGTCTGCTATAATTACTTGGAGTAATAATGCAATGGGACTTCAGCCACAAGTCACAGTTCAAGTTAACGTATTTCATCATCTGTTAATCGGATCACTCTGGGCTCCAAAGGCTGTGGCTAGGCTGGGTGAAAGAACTGGCAGCAAAGCCTGCAGTGAAGACAAAGGCTGGGAGCACACCCAGCCAAGTTTAAGCAAATGCTCCAGCAGTTTTTCCTCTGTCAAACTAATTCATGCTCAGCTTTTAATGGGAAAATCTTAATGAATTTAACACAAATGGCTCTTTTTCTAAAGGCTAACTAGCATATGGATTTATACTTATATAGCTGGAGCTAATTATAGATTTTTTTCATTTTTTTTTTTTTGGCTACCCTTATCATTAAAGTGGAAAAATACGTACAATACAACATTAAGGCAATAGAATGTTTTTCTCATCCTAGCAAGAAGTCTCAGTTACTAGATTTCTCATTTTAAAATAAAAGCACTAGTAATCTTTGCCAGCACTGACTGGCCACAATCAACTGCTTAGCTAATAGCTAATCATTTTAATGGTCTAAAGAGGATTTTCATTAGTTACCTATGGATATTTAAAAAGTTTTAATTCTTGAGTGTTTAAACTTGCACACCACACTCTTTGAGAGATTGGACAATGTCCCAGGGAGCCTGGGGACCCGATCTGCACTCTGGGGCTCTCCAGCCTCAGCACGCTGGCACCCTGCCTAGCTGGCAGGTCTGTGCAGAGCCCCTCCAAACCGCCGGAAGAAATACGCTCCCACTGGGCTGGCCTCTGCTGAGGGAGGCTGGTGCTCTGCGAGGAGAGACACAACGAGAGCTCTGAGATGGAGAAGGCCAGGAGGACTGCTGCCATCCCACTCCAGAGATGACCAGGGTCATTCCCAACAGCATTCACGCTTTCCCATATGTGTCTATGACTGCATTTTAGATCATTAGACAGAAATTATGTTTTTCATGGTTGTATACATACATGATCCTAAAAAGAAACCTTATGTGAACAAATGCATTAAAGGAAAACTTTCCTTTTTCTTAGTTTATTCCAATTATTGACCTTTATTCCATTATTGACTTCACATTTATTAGTAATCACATTTATTCCATTATTGACTTCACATTCATTAGTAGGTATCCTCACAGACATGTTAGACATTCAAGCTAATACTGCAGTCTAATTGAGCTTCAGGAGTGAAGCCCAGTGTAAAAGAATGTTCTCACTTGTATACCTTTCGGCAGAAACACGACCATTTATGGATGAATTCAGGCACACTAGAAAAAAAAAAAAAATCAAAGCTTTAACCTGTGTTGTTTTTTCAGTACTCCCTAGAGAAAGAAATCCGTGCCAATTATCCCACCAGGTAGTACTTTCTTCAGTGAGTTAGAAATTTAATGGAACCATAAATCAAGCTTTCCTTGGGGAAGGAATGGAAACTTCATTAATTTGTATCATTTGCAGATGTAGCCACCCACTAAAATGGTTGGTTACCATGTATTTTGCTTCTCAGAAGTGGAGAAGTCAAAGACCTATCACAAAGCACAAAGATGACCAAATGTTTGGAAACTTGTAAGCATCAGCAAAATGTTACTTGCAAACAATACATAAGCAAAATGATACCTACCTGACAGTGGGTGTGTATACATCCCTGGGAGATACAAAACATATTTTATCCTTCTGTTAGGAACTCTCTTTTTCAACATATTCTAAGTATCAGCTTCCAGAAATGGCAGTGGCAGTAGAAAATACAGTAGGAATTAATCTCTTCAGTTCAGGTCATTTTTCTTTCTTCAGAAGCTACCATGAAACCCTTCTGTAAGTTTTACCATGACTGAAATAAAGTCTAGAGTTCTTATTAGTTGCTAGAATGAAGTAAACAACTTTACCCTTTCTCTGCTTCTCCAATAAGGTCGCATCACAAAAAAAAAAAAAAAAAAAAAAAAAAAAAAAAAAAAAGAATAAAAGCAATTGTATTTCACCTAAATGTGAAGTATGGGACAGAAATGATAATTATACAAGGAATATGTGATGGTGATTCACATACTACATCTGTAATCGGTTAAGATGAAAAATAGACAACCATGATCATCACTTGTATTGAAGGAGCTCTAGCTCATGGAAAAAAAAATGTCTTATTCTGTTTATAAATTTAGAAGTATTCTTTTATTTATTTATTTATTTATTTTAAATAGGCACTAATTACACCAGGAGATTTTAAATTCTTAACTATTTTTTTGTAAGTCTATATTGCTAATACTATCTAAAGACTGTAGCTATTTTTCTAGCAATAACCTGTTTGAGTCTCCCAACAAACCAACAATGTTCTCAATTTACAATATGCTCAGCATCTCTGAAGACTTAAAAGAGATTCTGAAAATCCTGTGAAAGTTCACTATGGAATAAATATCTTAACATGACCTTATTAAGCAAAGCAGCTATTGGAAAAATTGTTACCTTCTTCTCCAACTGCATTCATCTGCAGAGTCCTGCACATGCTTATAGTAGTCAATACACAACAGTTACATCATTAAAAATCAGAGAGGAATAAAAAGCTTAATTCTCATCCATTGAATAACTTGTGTTCTTTCAGCATTATTTAATGGAAGGGGCATCTGAAAATATATAGATCAGGATTAAGATCTGTGCCAAGCTGCTCCCTGTTAAGTTAGCGGGACATGTGAAATAGAACGTGAAAATTGCGTCTCGAAGTTTTTCCATCATTATCATCCTTTGTGTCTGTTTTGTCTTTTCTAAGCGACAAACACAAATTCCACCACCACTCTATTAACTTCCTGCTCCCTGCTTAAAGGGTGAATTACTTGAAGGCTGAAGCCTCCACTGTGGTTAGCAAAGTTTCCTACATGCTAAATCAGGTTCCAGTCACAGAATCACAGAA
The DNA here is from genome assembly GCF_011077185.1 of Oxyura jamaicensis. Taxonomy (NCBI): domain Eukaryota; kingdom Metazoa; phylum Chordata; class Aves; order Anseriformes; family Anatidae; genus Oxyura; species Oxyura jamaicensis. The sequence goes on from NC_048898.1 coordinate 10,992,909, forward strand.
TCACAGAATAGTCTAGGTTGGAAGAGACCTCCAAGATCACCGAGTCCAACCTCTGACCTAACGCTAACAAGTCCTCCACTAAACCATATCCCTAAGCTCTACATCTAAACGTCTTTTAAAGACCTCCAGGGATGGTGACTCAACCACTTCCCTGGGCAGCCTATTCCAGTGACTAACAACCCGTTCAGTAAAGAAGTTCTTCCTAATATCCAACCTAAACCTCCCCTGGTGCAACTTTATCCCATTCCCCCTCGTCCTGTCACCAGGCACGTGGGAGAACAGACCAACTGCCACCTCGCTACAGCCTCCTTTCAGGTACCTGTAAAGTATCCTGTAAGGTCAGGATATCTCAAGCTGCTGCTACTAGTAATTATGTTTTCATTCCTCTCTGTTGCTATTCAAACAACAACAAAATATTTTCTATTTTGGAACAATCTTGACTTCCATCCTCTGAGGAGTGTCCTAGGACTCAGCCCCTCCTTGCCTGCTCTTCCTTGCACCTGACAGGTGCTTTCGTTTACTCCATCCTACTCTATAATTCCAAATTCTACAGAAAAAACTGGTTCTGACAGTGGAGGAAAATGAGCTACCAAACAGAGGACACAGAGGACACCTTCCAGTCTGACATCCCAAGGGTGCGGCCCTGCCTTGCAGGATCCGTGTAACAGAGAGACTGAATCTAGTAGACTGAACGGGTACAAATCAGCTGTACAAAACGTACTTCCAGTGGTTTGAAGAACCACCAGAATCCCTAAACACAGATAAGCAGCTCTGAAATGGACACATTTTTTCTTTCTGCTTCTGGAAAGCTGTTGGTGAAAAATAGCACCACCAGCAGGACAGCCCTGCTTCTCTGCACTTTATCTATTTTTTTCTTTTAAATAATAAAAGAGGCCATTCTTTTTACAGAAATCAAACTGCAGCTTCAATCCAGGGTAAATGCATGGCTGGACCAAACTACAAAGTTATTGATGAAAAACCACATAAAAGAGGTCATTCCTATGCTAGAATTCTAACCAGGCTGTAGTGAAACTGCTAGAGCAAAACTGTGTTGACATCACACGGCATCTTGGCCATTGTGTATGCTTTGCAATTCTTCATTGTTAAAAGGATACTGCCAATCCCAACTGGGAGTACACACAGATATTTACCTAACATAACAGTGCAACAACTCGCGGAGATGAAATAAGCTCGAATGGCAAGTTCAAGTTCCCTGCCTGCATCTCCCCTTATGTGGTTCCTCCACAGTGCATAAACACTGTCAAGCATTTTCCTTGGCTTCTTTAAAATTAGCAACAATTATACTTAGCTTTTAAAGTAAAACAAACCTTTTAATCATGACAGGATTTAATTAAAACCATCTTATTTAAATTTAAAGTAACAGCCCCCAGGGCAGGAAGGGAAAGGCATGAAAAGGTGAAGAATCAATGAGTAACATAGGACATTAATCAAACTCGGACTAGAACGAAATGTTGATTCCTCTGCATATTTTCCAGAGAAACTTTCCAGTTTTGTGAGCACTTTCTTGAAAACTGCTTTACACTGACTATCTCTCACAGCTTATAGGGTTTCTGTTTTAAGGCTGTGTGTTAAGGAGAATGTTATGGGAGCATTCTAGGTATACAGGACGTACTTGAGTGCTCAGATTGGTTTAGCAGTTAATTAAGCCATTAGAACTGTGAAAATAATTACTTTTATTTATTTATTTATTCCCCACCTCCAGTAAGAGGGATGCAAAGCTTAGAGAAGGGAGTGTAATGAAATTCTTTGTGAAACAAACACCTCACCGATATTTTATGTCCTTTTTTATTTCAGTTTTTTTTTTTTTTTTTTTTTAATTTAAAGCAATATTTGCACTGCTAATATTTAAAAATAAAAACCACAAGATCTTGTTTAATTTCTTTATTATTATTATTTATTTTACATAATCCAAAGGGAAATATCTAGAACTTAGGTTTTTAAGTTTGGCAGGCATGAAATAATTTTTAACTATCTTAATGTAAAAATCTAGGTAGATTAACTTCAGTAGAATAACCAGTGCTCAGCAAACTGCACTTCTGAGTTGACAACAGGGGTAATAAAACAGAAACCCTAATAATTTTGGAACCTCATAAGGAATTCATTTTCTCCACAAAATTAAGAGATCACTGAGAACAGAAGTGAGGCAGAGAATTGCTGAACTCCTCTGTTTCTAGGACAGCTGTTACAATATGAAATGATCCTATAAGATAAACTAGGGAACTCTGATTTTATGAGTGAGGGTCTTCAGTGTTCATGCTATATCTAAATTATTGAGGCCTATGAATTGTGACAAAAGATGGGCTTCTTTTTGCCTTCTGTTGACTGACAATACAGACAGTTTTCATCAACAGAAAGCAATGAAGAAATGAACACTTGAACATTTTTAGGAACACATCACAGGATATCCTGGAGTTTCAGAATTCCTGCCTAATATCCAAAATATCAAAGAAAGTGGTTTTCAAGCAGACAGATATGAGAAGCCTCTACAACGATAATGCTGCTGCCCATCTGCCTACTGAAAATGAAATCTATTTATGGCCTCACAGTACAGGCACACAAAATTGCTATGACTTTCGAAAACCTTGGCCAGCTGAATTGCTCCAAACCTGTCCTTCACATGATGTGCTGTTATATTTTTGTTATAATGTTAAAACAACACTGTCATTTCCTTAGAATAACCAATAGTGTAATTTGCAAAACCAAGATGATGGGAATAGAGAGTTATAGGGAGTTATTTTGGCTTAAAACTTAAATGTCTGATGAACCGGGTGAGACAGAATCACAAAAAACTGCTGCATAACAATTGTGGGAACACAAAGGGTTGTTTGAGGGTTTCTAAACCACAAAGGCAACAAAGTATAAGATGGAGGAAGATCAGATCTGGGAAACTGTGCAGCTGTTGGTATGTTAAGGTCTTAAAGTTCTATAAATTACAAAAGTGACATGGAAAAATCAGTAAGATTTAATGGTCATAAGAAGAACTGGGCAGACCAATCCTACCTTTCCCAAATTCCTAATACAATAATCCTAATAAATCCTAAAAAAAATATGTTATTAGATGATCATTGTATTCCAAAAACAACAGTCTAAAGAAAACCAACATTTTTGGAACATCATATATGCCACTGTATATTATTATTTCACTGTTGCTAAAACACAGTGTTTAAGGTGACATTAGCAGCAGACTGATTTAATGTCCATTTAGAAGGCAAATATGCAATTTTAATTCCATTTACTTTTGCTGTGCTTTTTAAACTCAGCTCTGACAGAAAGGAAGTCAGACATCTGGATAAATGAGATAGGTTGATTGAATATTGATAAGCCAATTTTTAATTTATCAAGGTTATCTAGAGGTGCTAACCTGGTGCTACATACTAACAAGAAATATCAACACACTAAGTGATGTGTGCAGTGAAATATTTCTTTGGGGAAACAGCTCTAGATGGGCTGGGATTATTAAAATTAGAACCTTGCAGTGGGGATAGAAAGTGACTTCCTGAGGGGAAATTAAAAGCAGGTGAGAAGTGCGACAGAGAGACAGAGATGAATAGGTGGCAAATTTTATACTTTGCTCAGACTGCAACATAAAAGCCACATCAAATCAGTACAGATGAGAGAGAAAGAAAGAGAGAGAACTACCTTTGTGAAAAGTACAGTTAACATGGCACAAAAAAATGCTAATGTTTCACTTTTGCAAATTGTCACAGCAGGGCAGGTAATCATTACAGACCTTACAGTGCACTCTGCATTGTCACAATCCGCAAGGCTTGGCAGCCGCCCACACAAGACCATGTCCAAACAGCTGAGAGCGGGTGAGCAAGCGTTGTTCTTCAGTCTCAGGGATTCAGAACAGAGCATGGCATATTGCAGCAAGAATAATGTCACAGGAATATGCAAGACTGTGGGAAAAAAAAAAAAAAAAAAAAAAAAAAAAAAAAAAAAAAAAA